>NC_134358.1:131937063-131941612 GCF_048569485.1 Anomaloglossus baeobatrachus
TGGTGATAGCCTGAACGTCCCTTGAGACTAGGCTGATAAAGGTCTCCACTGGGTGGTAGCAGCGTGGGGGTTGGTAGGTGCTGGGAGTCCTGAGGTTGAGACCCTTAAGTGTAAACCCACTAGGGGGTGACGGGGTAACAGATGTAGAGGATGATTGGCTGTACCCGGGGGTACTAGTAGCAAAGTGTGCTTTCAGGCGAAGGTTTCTAAAAAATCTATTAAGGTCATATTCTAGATTAAAGGAACTGAAGGCGGGGGTGGGACAAAAGGAGAGTCCCTTCTGTAGGACCTGGGTCTCAATGGGGGACAAGGTATAGTTGGATATGTTGTACACAATGTTGTCCCTACCTGGGAGCGAGTTGTGACTCTGTCTGGGCGTCCCCCGATGTTTCCGCCCCCTCCTCGTCTGTTTTTTCCGGGACGTCTCGAACCTAAAAAAGACTGGGAATCTGTAGAGAAGTGGTCGCTGTCGGACCCAGAAGAGAAGCCGCCGCCACGGCGAAAGTTGCGAGACGGAGCGGATGATTGCCATCGATATACGCGGTTCTTGAGATAATCTTCTTGGTCCCGCAAGAATTTATCACGTTTGCGGATCTGAAGAGTGTCTCTCTCTCTCTCTCTCTCTCCCTTTCTCTCTCTCTCTTTTTCTTTCTCTCTTTCTCTCTCTCTCTTTCTCTCTCTCTCTTTCTCTTTCTCTCTCTGTCTTTCTTTCTCTCTCTCTTTCTCTCTCTTTCTCTCTTTCTCTCTCTTTCTTTCTCTTTCTCTCTCTTTCTCTCTCTTTCTCTCTCTTTCTCTCTCTCTTTCTCTCTCTTTCTCTCTCTCTTTCTCTCTCTCTTTCTCTCTCTCTCTTTCTTTATCTCTCTTTCTTTCTCTCTCTTTCTTTCTCTTTCTTTCTCTCTTTCTTTCTCTCTCTTTCTTTCTCTCTTTCTCTCTCTCTCTCTTTCTCTTTTCTTCCACTCACCTTGGTATTGATACCAGCTCCGGCTGTTGGATTTGATAATCAGCTCCGGCTAACTGCCTTTACCTGTATCATTTGACCATCATTATCTCCTATGGTACGCAAGTTTATCATACCTGTACTAATTATCTCTCTTTCCATGTGATTAAGAGCATATCCTGCAAAAACGTGTGGAACCTTGCCATTATTTGCAAACCCCCGGTTGTCCTTCGAGACCCGTGGTTCCTTTCTCTGACCAGTGATGTACGTTCCACAGTATATCTCCATGTATATTTGTATTATTCTGTACATATTCTGTGTATCACTTGTATATAATGCACTCATTATTGTTATTGTCTTCACACCTTTCAGGCAACAACCTTGAGAAAGGCTCTATGCCGAAACGTTGGTGCTGTTGCTCTGGTTAGGTTCCGTTTGCAGTGTATCAATAAATCCACTTTTGCATAATTCCCCCCTCGTCTTCAATTTGAGTGCTGGGATTCTTTTTACTATATGATTCTTTATCCCATTAGCACCTCCAGTATATGTGGTGAAGCCTGTAATTTCTACTATTGATATTACTATTTTTCCAGTGCTCCCACTGTACCATCTAGTCCCATGTCGGCTCCTGTTCTCTCCTTTTATGATGAGCAAGCCGCTAGTATCCTTGCCAAGGTGACCACAAGGACTCAGTTCCTCACCATCCCCTCAGACGAGATCCGCACACGCGATTTCCTGAGGGAGACCAAGAGGAACACAGCCCTTGAACTTCACGCAGCCACTTTGGCTGAATATTTCAAAACCCAGAGAATCCCGAGGGGGCTCAGGGTCTCTCTACGGCCCACGCTGTTCTCAGACAACTCTGAGTACTGTAAGTCATTTGAGAGCATTCTCAACAAATGTTCTTTTGACATTATACTTCTTACAATTGACTACCTGCAAAAGGAACTCATCAGTATTGACGCCAATATTAAGAATATAGAGACACAACTCTCCCAGACTCTGAACGCTACGGCCCTAGAAGAGCTCAAGACCAAGTGCAACTCTACGCTGTCTGAATACAGAGACACTCTTCAGATCCGCAAACGTGATAAATTCTTGCGGGACCAAGAAGATTATCTCAAGAACCGCGTATATCGATGGCAATCATCCGCTCCGTCTCGCAACTTTCGCCGTGGCGGCGGCTTCTCTTCTGGGTCCGACAGCGACCACTTCTCTACAGATTCCCAGTCTTTTTTAGGTTCGAGACGTCCCGGAAAAAACAGACGAGGAGGGGGCGGAAACATCGGGGGACGCCCAGACAGAGTCACAACTCGCTCCCAGGTAGGGACAACATTGTGTACAACATATCCAACTATACCCTGTCCCCCATTGAGACCCAGGTCCTACAGAAGGGACTCTCCTTTTGTCCCACCCCCCGCCTTCAGTTCCTTTAATCTAGAATATGACCTTAATAGATTTTTTAGAAACCTTCGCCTGAAAGCACACTTTGCTACTGGTACCCCCGGGTACAGCCAATCATCCTCTACATCTGTTACCCCGTCACCCCCTAGTGGGTTTACACTTAAGGGTCTCAACCTCAGGACTCCCAGCACCTACCAACCCCCACGCTGCTACCACCCAGTGGAGACCTTTATCAGCCTAGTCTCAAGGGACGTTCAGGCTATCACCACTGACATTAACAGGGGACACTACCACCTGAGTAACAACATGACCCCTGATGAGCGCAGGGCCCTGTCCTCTCTTCAAAATCATAAGAACATTGTCATCAAGCCAGCCGACAAAGGCGGGGCGATCGTGGTACTAGATAGAACCTACTACATGGATGAAATCCGCCAGCAGCTTGGCGACACCAATACTTACTGTCCATTACCCCATGATCCCACGTCCCGCATTTCCACTTTGATACGGGAAAAGGTGCAACATTACAAACAAAATGCTATTATTGACGACAAATTGAGTGAGTTTTTGACTAATAACCATCCCATCACCCCGGTGTTCTATACCCTGCCCAAGATTCATAAAGACTTGACCTCTCCACCCGGTCGTCCCATCGTCGCATCCATCGACTCACTACTCTCACCTATCTCTATGACCCTTGAAAAAATACTAACTCCACTTATCTCTAAGATTCCCTCATACTTGAAGGATACTAACCATTTCCTCTCCATTCTAAGACGCATTGCTAGGGTTCCGGACAACTGCCTACTCGCCACTCTGGATGTCTCCAGTTTGTATACAAGTATAGGCCATCATGAAGGCATCCTTGCAGTAGACAGGTTCCTCGAGACTCACACTGACCTCCCTACCTCCAAAAAGGAGTTTTGTCTTGACATGCTCGAGGTTGTCCTCACCCAGAATTTCTTCCTTTTCGAGGATCAGTTTTTTCTGCAGTGTAGGGGGACCGCGATCGGATCTAATGTCGCGCCCCCCTACGCTAACATTTTCATGGACCATTTTGAGCACTGCCATATCTACCTCCATCCACTATTTGACAGCCATGTGACACTATGGAAACGCTATATTGACGACATCTTTTTGATCTGGACCGGCGACGTTGGATCACTTAACTCCTTCTTCACTGACATTAATAGCGCCACTGACAATATCTCATTCACCCTCCATTATAGTGATCACTCCATCAACTTCCTCGATACCACAGTAATCATCAACCCCGACCATACCCTCTCAACAGACTTGTACACAAAGCCGACGGATAGAAACAGTCTCCTCCTACATTCCAGCTGCCACCCACGGCACATCAAAAAATCTTTGCCCCACTCTCAGCATTGCCGTGTTGACCGGATCGTTTCAGATCCACCTAATAGGGTCAAACGCCATACTGACATGGATAATAAATTCTTAGCCAGGGGCTACCCGCCATATGTGAGACCCCCACCCTCTCTTTCTGCTTCCAACCCACAAGGTAAGAACAGGGTCCCCTTTGTGAGTACATATCACCCGTTCAGTCCCCTTATTAATGGTGTCATCTTTAAACACTGGCCTCTACTCCATCAAGCCTATCCTTCCATTTCGGAATTCGATTCTCGACCACTCATTTGCCATAAGCGGCCCCACAACCTGAGGGACAGCCTTGTCAGGGCTGACATTGGTCCCTCTAGGCCACCCGCCAGACAGATCCTCCTCTCATGCCAACGTAAGGGGACTTTTCCATGCCTACATTGTCTCCAATGTTCACATATCATTAAGGGTGATTTTTTCACACATCCACGTACCGGTAAAAAATTCCCAATCCGCGGATATTTCACCTGCGAGTCTAACTTTGTCGTCTATATGATTAAGTGCCCCTGCGGTCTCGGATATGTTGGTGAGACCACCCAACATATCCGGGACCGCATCAATAAGCACAAATCCACCATCCGTTGTAAACAGACCACCTTACCCATTCCAGCCCATTTTATTGCCGCAGGTCACACCATACCACAGCTCAGATTCCAAGTGCTCGAGCATGTTGTCCAACCCCGCCGCGGTGGCAACCGCATCAAAACACTCAGAGAACGCGAGGCGTTCTGGATTCATACTCTCCAGACTCTAGAGCCACTAGGGCTCAATAGGGAATATGAGGCCCCCCACTGACACACTTATGGGTTT
>NC_134358.1:131944312-132029312 GCF_048569485.1 Anomaloglossus baeobatrachus
AACAGGATGGCAATCACTAAATGAATAAACAAAATGCGTGATGATTTTAAGGCTATGTGTGCACTAGTAAATGGACTTTTCCTAAGAAAAGTCCATACCCTCTGGCAGAATACCGCACCCACGGCAAAAACTGCGGTAAAACCGCACCCACTTTTTTGCCACGATTTGACGCATTTTGCCTCGTTTTTTCCGTGGGTTGGTCCCTGCGGTTTTTTACAATTATCTATGGCAAAAACCGCAGGTACCTGCAGAAAATAAGTGACTTGCTCATTAATTGCGCAGCGGAAATTCCATGGGTAAATCTGCAGGTATAAAAAAACGCAGTGTGCGCACAGCATTTTTTTTATATCCATAGGTTTTGCTGGGGAATGATTGCAGAACTGTTAGACACATTTTCTGCAGCAAATCTGCAGTAAAATACACGGTGAATCCGCAGCATGCGCACATAGCCTTAAAAAGGTTTTCAATTATTAATGTAACCATCTTTCATTTGTCCTAGCTATTCCTAACTAACACTTTCCTAATATACTTCTGCTACCTACCCTGCTCCTGTAAGCTGATCTTCCCCGTGGCACATACAGTGCCTTGCATGCAAAAGAATTCGACCCCCTTGAATTTTTCAACCTTTTCCCACATTTCAGGCTTCAAACATAAAGATAAAACGTGGGACACAATTGTGAAGTTGAACGAAATGTATTGCTTATTTTAAACTTTTGTAAAAAATAATAAACTGCAAAGTGGGACGTGCAATATTATTCATCCCCTTTACTTTCAGTGCAGCAAACTCACTCCAGAAGTTCATTGAGGATCTCTGAATGATCCAATGTTGTCCTAAATGACTGATGATGATAAATATAAGCCGCCTGTGTGTAATCTAGTTTCCATATAAATGCACCTGCTCTGTGATAGTCTCAGTGTTCTGTTCAAAGCGCAGATAGCATCATGAAGACCAAGAAACACAACAGCAGGACCTTGATACTGCTGTGGAGAAATTTAAAGCCGTATTTGGTTACAAAAAGATTTCCATAACTTTAAACATCCCAAGAAGCACTGTGCAAGCGATGATATTGAAATGGAAGGAGTATCATACCACTGCAAATCTACCAAAACCCAGCCATCCATCCAAACTTTTATCTCAAACAAGGAGAAGACTGATCAGAGATGCAGCCAAGAGATCTACAGCTGAGGTGGGAGAATCTGTCCATAGGACAACAAGCAGTTGTACACTGCACAAATCTGGCCTTTATAGAAGAGTGGCAAGAAGAAAGCCATTTCTCAAAGATATCCATAAAAAGTATCGTTTAAAGTTTGCCACAAGCCACCTGGGAGACACACCAACCATGTGGAAGAAGGTGCTCTGGTCAGATGAAACCAAAAATCAAACTTTTTGGGCACAATGCCAAACGATGTTTGGCGTAAAAGCAACAAAGCTCTTCACCCTGAACACACCATCCCCACTGTCAAACATGGTGGTGGCAGCATCATTTTTTGGGCCTGCTTTGCTTCAGCAGGGACAGGGAAGATGGTTAAAATTGATGGTAAGATGGATGGAGCCAAATGCAGGACTATTCTTGAAACCTGTTGGAGTCTGCAAAAGACATGAGACTGGGACGAAGATTTGTCTTTCAACAAGACAATGATCCCAAACATAAAGCAAAATCTACAATGAAATGATTAACAAATAAACATATCCAGGTGTTGAAATGGCCAAGTCAAAGTCCAGACCTACATCCAATCGAGAATCTGTGGAAAGAGCTGAAAACTGCTGTTCACAAACACTCTCCATTCAACCTCACTCAGCTCGAACTATTTGCAAAGGAAAAATGGGCAAGAATTTCAGTCTTTTGATGTGCAAAACTAATAGACACATACCCCAACCGACTTGCAGCTGTAATCGCAGCAAAGTATTAACTTAAAGGCGACAAATAATATTGCATGCCCCAATTTTCAGTTTATTCTTTTTTTATAAAAGTTTAATATAAGCAATAAATTTCGTTCAACTTCACAATTGTGTCCCACTTGTTGTTGATTCTTCACCATAACATTAACATTTTTATCTTTATATTTGAAGCCTGAAATGTGGGAAAGGTTGAAAAATTCAAGGGGGCCGAATTTGCTTTGATACTTCCGGTCTGGAGACTGGAATTGGACAAACTGAGCAGGGCACGTCACTGGTGGGGGTGGAACTGCCTCTCTGTGAGTGACAGCAGTCTGGGTGTGCATGCCCAGATCATACTTCACTCACCCTCAGCCTGCTTTACAGTGCGGTGTTTTCATGTGACAAGTACTGCGATGTGCCGATCATTAGGGCTTATTCAGACAACTGTTCCGTCTGTCATGGTCAGTTCCTGTTTTTTTGCGGACCCACGGAAAGGACCATCTTTTCAATGTCTTTTCTGTAGGATCAGATGGCACAGGGAAGCACTTCTGTGTGCATCCGTTCCTACAAAACACAGATCGGATGCCATACGTCCATTCCGTTATTATGGAACATGTCCTGTTCTGTTCCGTAATAACGGACCGTGACTCAATACAAGTCAATGGGTCCACAAAATCCCCGGAGGTCGTACGGAAGCACTTCCGTGTGGCTTCCGTCGGGTGCCCCGGCAGTTTGTGTCCCGCTCCCGCACCAGGCTCACGGCTGCCCGCACTGCAGTGCGTTAGCAGATGCCTGCACTGCAGTGCGAGCAGCCTCGGGGATGAGGAGCGTTGCCGTTAGGAGGTTAGTAAAGGTCATTACCTGCGGTGATGAAGTCCCGTACTCCTGACGTCAATGCTTGTCACTAACTTCTATGCGTTCTCACATCTCCTCTCGTGGGCAGCCCGAGACTGTAACTATCGGTGATGTCACGGGCCGCTTGCGATACTTGTGAACGTGGCTGTCATTGAAACTCAGTGACAAGCGCTGATGTCAGGAGTGCAGCGGTGTATATCACTGCAGGTAATGTACCTTGTTAACCTCCTGAAGCCTGAAGTCAGCGCTGGTCATTCCCTGCAGTGACCTGGGCTGTCCTCATGATGTTATGTCAGGTCACTGCACTGCTCTCCCAGCCAATGGGGAATGTTCTGTTCTTCATTGACTGGGACAGTGAGTATGGATCGTCGTGGGACCCTCTTATTGGATTACGCCGGACCCGGATTTCATTTTTCTTTCCAATAAATTGGTTAAAGAGGGAATGTTTTGGGGAGTATTTGTTCAAATAAAAATTTGTTGGTCATCAATTTTTTTTTCATTACTGACTGGGTTAGTGATGTCGGGTATTTGATAGACGACGTGACATCACTAACCCCAGGGCTTGATGCCAGGTGACATTACACAGCTGGTATCAACCTCATTTATTACCCCATTTACCACCGCACCAGGGCATCGGGAAGAAATGGGGAAAAGCATCAGGATTGGCGAATCTAATGGATGCGCCACTTCTGGGGCAGCTGCCGCCTGCTATTTTTAGGCTGGGGAGGGTCCAAGAATCGCGGACCTCCTTAGTCTGAGAATACCAGACCACAGCTGTCCGCTTTATCTTAGCTGGTGATCCAATTTGGGCGAGACCCAAATTTTTTGTTTTAAATTATTTATTTAATTTACAATAAGTGTGAGGTACCCTCTGTTTTGGATTACCAGCCAAGGTGAAGCTGCTGGCTATAGTAGGCTGCAGGCTGTAGCCATCTGCTTTACCCGAGCTGGTTACAAAAAATAGGGGGGACCCCACGTCGTTTTTTTTAATTATTTAATTATTTTTAGCTAAATACAAGGCTAAGCACCCTTTAGTGCCACATTATATGTCTTTCTCATCTACTATCTATATATCCCTCTAGCTATCCCTCTATTCATTCATTCATTGATTCATTCCTCTCTATTTATTTTTCTATCTCTCTGCATCTCTATCTATCTATCTATCTATCTATCTATCCCTCTACCTATCCATCTGTCTATATCTAGCCATCTATTTATCTATCTAGCTGTTTCTGTTTTTTGCTGTCTGCAAAAAAAACAGACGGCACACGGTTGACACACGACCCGTATATGGAACGGATGTCACACAGATGCCACATGGATGCATCCGTGAAAAAACAGGACCGTTTTTTGCGGACCGCAAAAACGGGACAGTCGTGTGAATGTAGCCTAAGTTAGTTTATCACAGGACGTTGAGCACATCGCAGTGCTTCTCTCCTGCTGCTTCATAATGTCCTCCAATACTCCATATTGTCCCCCACAGCTCTATAATAAAAAAACACCCAAGAAATACAGCTTACTAAACACAGTCCAGTGTATGCTGCTATTTCATGAGGAGGCTCTGCATCGGATTGAATGGCAGGAGCTCTTGCCAGCAATTGAATAGAAGAGGAAGGATAAATCCAGGGAGCTCAATGGTTGTTGATGAATAAAAAATATTTTCATTATTTCAAAAATAAATAAAAAGTACAGATAGCAGCAAAAAACAAATCAGTTCAGGCAGAGATGGAAGATTACTGCTGTAAACACACGGCAAGACGCGTTTTGGCTATACTTTAATGCTTTATGGCAATGATAAAGCTATAGCCGAAACGCGTCTTGCCGTGCGTTTACAGCAGTAATCTCTGCCTGAACGGATGTGTTTTTTGCTGCTATCTGTACTTTTTATTTATTTTTGAAATAAAGAAAATATTTTTTATTCCTTCACAACCATTGATCTCGCTGGATTTATCCTTCCTCTTCTATTCAACAGCTCTATAATGTCCCCCAAAGCTCCATAATATTTCCCATTGCTCCATCATGTTCACTGCAAAGTGACAACAACCCTGACACACACTTCATCTTCGGCTCCTCCTGGAGCGCTTACTAGTCTATGGCACGTCTTTTGCGGTCTGGCACCATAAGCAGTGTGATTAGGTTAGTAGTGTGATGACCTCCTCCCACCACTGCACATCGAGGTGAGGGCTAATGGGCACTCCTCTGCCCCAGAATCGGTAACACAGTGTTCATATATATTATACTCATTCAGCTGCATTAATGGAAAAAAATAATAAAGTTATGTCTCAAAAAATATCAATACAAACCTATTATTCTCTTACAAAGTTCTGATTTTAAAAAATCTTTAACAGTATAAAATTAAACCCCAATAATATTGGCGGAACTACATTTTTTTTCATCATTTCACCCTTGTTGAATTTTTATTACCATCTTTTAATACACAAGGAAGAAACAGAACCGCCCACCACACCTGCATTATTAATATTCTTGGTGCTCCACAATCTAAGCAGGCATGAAGAAAAATTTAACTGCATAAACAGTCATCAGTCCGTCCTCCAGGATAAATTCTTCTTTCTTTATTCCAACATCATGTGTATAGACAAAAATTCCTTATTCATAGCTGTTCAATACATGTTACCATCACCATTCAAATGATCATTGGTAACATGTATTGAACATCTAGAATTGATGGAGCCAGGCGATTGGCCCCACCCACTGAGTTCACAGTCCTGGAGGCGGGGGAAGGAAGTCAGATCAGTTAGGGAAGTGCAAGTGAGAGGAGTGAAGTAGGGGTGAAGGAGAAAACTGACCGTGTCCGGGTGTGTGGCCCGGGCACTAAGAGCAAGGTTGGCAGACGGTTGTGGCCGTCTGCAGGAGAGGCGAATCAACGCGGAACCGTAGGACCGGGGTCGAGCGGTGGCCCGTCGGTACCGAACCGGGGAGCGAAGTGAAGCCAGCACACACAGGCAGGGCCTGCGGACCCCGACCAGGCTTGGAGTCACCGTTAAGAGGTCAAATTCGTCAGTGACCAGAACCCCAGGGGTTTCCTAACAGCCAAGACCCGAAAGAAGGCAACTGTCCGACCAGTAGAAGGAAATACAGTTACCGCCACAGCTAGAGTTCCAAGGGCCAGAGCCTGCGGGCAAAAGGGCTCCTCCAGCACATATATACGGTGGGGAGCGGGTTACCGGTGGGAAGCCAACGGGACCGAACATACACAGAGGTGCAGGGAAAGGCAGCCACCACCAACCGTCCGGGAGAAGTCACAGCAGCCGGCTGCGGGACCCGTCCATCCAGCCGTTTGGTTTACCAGAGACTGTGTGTACATTTTTGGCTGAGTGAGTACAACCGTGCCATCCGGCACCGTGCTGCGCAGTCCAAGCGACCCTGCACCTTGCCAACCCTGCCTCCCTGTCACCTCACCCGGGCCCCGGGACCACCAACCCCTACCCACGGAGGGGGGAAACGACATCCCAGCTGCTCCCTACCATCGCTCCCGGGATCCCCGTCACCAGCAGCGGTGGTGCCCAACCTCACCACAACCCGTGGGTGGCGTCACGGACCAAATCCCCAAACCAAACTATCCCCTTTCACTCACGGGCGAGGAGCGCCGCTCGAGTCCCCGGATCCGGGCCCACCGCTTGAGCCACCGAGCCGCAGCAGCGCCGGACCCGAGCGTTAGCGAGCGCAGCGCCTCGCTGCCCGCGACACTCACCACCAATGTTCTTGAGGCGGCGAGCAGCAGTGGACCCAGTGGATCACAGGGGGACCCTTGCTTACCCTTTAGTGGGAGGGGCTTAACTAAGTGGCTGCCGCGAGGCCTACGTCAGGTACCACTCCCAGGGCAAAGACCGGGACTGTGGCAACTGACCCCCAGAACAGGAGAAGGACTCAGGTACGGACACAGGTACAGGATGGCTGAGGCAGACAGGAGGCAGGTATATGGTAGGCAAAGCAGGATAGACTGGTATAGGAAGGCAGGTACAGGTACTGGTGATGGACACAGGGATAACAGGACCTAAAAACTAGCGAGCAGACAGGAAGTTTACCTAACTAAAGGCGTTGCACAGGCACCTCCCCTAATGGGAGGGTGCCTTAAATATTTAGAGCCTCTCAGCCATAGGCTGTGAGGCATTTTTAGTAATTGTCCCTTTAAGAGGAAGGCAGGTGTGCGTGTGCCCTAAGCACGCTCCCGGGATACCTGTCCTACGTGCACAGGTCGCAGGAGGAGGGCAGTGGGGGACGAAGCCACCCGGCCGGGGCGGTGAGTAAGTTGCAGGGATGCCGGCGCTACTCTTACCTTTAATGTTGTCTATGCACATGATGTTGGAATAATGAAACAAGAGTTCATCCTGGATGACAAGTGCCGACGTTTTCTTCATTTTTAAGTACATTATATGGTGAAATGAACGGTGTCATTCAAAGCTCTAGCTTGTTTGGCCTTAAAAAAATGTCTTATACTTCCTGTAGTGACAGAAAAATAGTAAAAGTTCTGAGTCTTCTAAGAAAACAAAAATGAATAAATAAAATATGCCTGGTCATTAAGATGATAGTAGGTACTAACCAATGCATACTGTGAGGACCCTTATAAAATCTACTGTTTTGGAAATTCTGTGACCAGGTTGGCTACCCAATTTAAACAGGTGCTCAGATCCTTATATTGGCATATTTTTCCTTATGCTGCATAATACCTCTACACTTTGACAAATTTGATTGTTACTAGTGATATTGATAGGGCTGACTAATATATATATAAAATGCATAGATACATACCACACATGCATACATACATTTATCATGAGCAGCACGGTGGCTCAGTGATTAGCACTTTTGCAGTGCTGGGGTCCTTGATTCAAATCCCACCAAGGACAACATCTGCAAGGAGTTTGTAGGTTCTCAGTGTCTGCGTTGGTTTCTTCCAGGTTCTCCGGCTTCCTCCCTCCAAACACATACTGATAGGTAATTTAGATTGAGAGCCCCATTGGGGACAGTGATGATGTAAGTAAAGCACTATGGAATTAATGGTGCTATATAAGTGAGAAAAATTAAAAAATACATTGTATGCTGGAAAACTGCAGTGGACAGGCAAACAATACAGGAGTGTCCTTGGCTATTGTACTACTAATGTCTTGATCTTCTGTATTACAGCCCTCTTTCATTCACTTAAGAACCTCTTTGAATGGAATGTAAAGAATTTTCCATCTGCAGCCATGATCCCTATGATCAGCTCTATGTTAAGAAAATATACTATACTAAAATATATTAGGAAATATCTAACATGATGCATCTTCATTATAGTATCTTCATGTATGTCCTCCAGCTTAACAGTTACCTTTTATATATATTCCGTGCTTGGTAATATAAAATAGGACGGTCTGTAAAATCTATATAATTGGCTCACGGAAAAAAAAATGCATTCAAAAACCTAATCATCAGCTTACACTGATAAATATATGATAAATGCATAATCACGATAATATAAAAGCCCTACTGTCTGGAGGCAGAAAATGGCACTTAAATATTTGTTAAGCCACCACAAATGTAAGGCCAGAATTACTTCATTCTTTGAAGAATCACAGTGTTGAGTATATCGGCTTCTTCCAGTGTCTGTTCTTCATCTGTAAGTTCTGCGTTTGGAAATGTGGTCACCAACACAAAATCAGTCTGTGCAAAGTCTGAGCGAGACTGAATGATAAAGTGTCGTACATCCGCAATTCTGAAAGTAAAGCAAAAGAGAATATATACACAAGGAAAAGCACTGTGTCTAAACTTTTGACCGATTATCTACAGTACTCAGCATAGATGAATACACCCTAACAGATTTGTCAGAAAATCTTTAGTTTCCCTTCAGAATCAACATTTTATATGGGATATCATATTCCAAAATCTTCCCATGAGCATGGGCCATTGAGAAAAAACGAAAAAAAGATTTGTTATTTTTGTACACCCAAAAAATAATTTTCCTAAAAATTCTAATTAGCAGGAATTCCACCACAGGTAAGTCTAATTATTCGTTAGGTATTCAGCAGACAGTGGAGTTTAAAAGGGTGTGAGTTAACAAACAAAATTTCTTTCAATTTCATGTTGTCCACAATGGCACCACATGAAAGAGAAATGTCACAAGACCTGAAAAGTAAAATAATTTCTTTACACAAGAGAGATGAAGGCTACAAGATCAGCAAAGCTTTACTTATTACTCAGAATACTGCAGCAAAAGTGACATAAAAATATAATAAAAATGGAACTGCGACCATCGTACAGAGACATCCAGACCGCCACGGAACTTAACATCTAAACTGGAGTGTCATCTGATGTAAAGAGGTAAAGAAAATCGATTTGAAAATTCACTGCAGTTAGCTGAAATAAAAAGCCAAACTGGGGTAAGTATTTTCCATAACACAATACAGCGTACACTGCAGGGGTGTTGCCCAAAAAGTAAAAGAGAAAAAAAACCAAGTCCACACAGTAAGGGCGGCTTTGCACGTTGCGACATCGCACGTGCGATGTCGATGGGGTCAAATCGAAAGTGACGCACATCCGGCATCGCAGTCGATATCGCAACGTGCAAAACCTTTTTGATACGATGAACGAGCGCAAAAGCGTCATTATCGTATCATCGCTGCAGCCTCCGACATTTCCATAATGCCGGTGCAGCGACAGGTGCGATGTTGTTCCTCGCTCCTGCGGCAGCACACATCGCTGTGTGTGAAGCCGCAGGAGCGAGGATCATCACCTACCTGCCTCCCAGCTGCAATGAGAAGGACGGAGGTGGGCGGGATGTTTACATCCTGCTCATCTCCGCCCCTCCGCTTCAATTGGCCGCCTGCCGTGTGACATCGCTGTGACGCCACACAACCCGCCCCCTTAGGAAGGAGGCGGGTCGCCGGCCAGAGGGACGTCGCACGGCAGCGATAATAATCTCTACGGCAGCTTTCACTAGATATCGCACTAGATATCGCACGTGCGACGGGGGCAGGACTATCGCTGCAGCATCGGTAACACATTGTTACCGATGTCGCAGCGTGCAAAGCCCGCCTAAGACTCTCCTAAAGTCCATGCACAAAACAGTCATCTATAATTTGCCAGCTCCACGCCAAAAATATGAAGATTACAGGGTGTCTATACTATATAGTGATTAGAGCAAGATAAATGTTTTTTGGAAATATATATATATATATATATATATATATATATATATATATAGCGCCATAGTTTTTTCTGGGCGCCCCCGTCCAGCGTCAACTAATCCTTGATGCACCCTAGATTAAAAGTATTAAAGCACTATGGGGGCAGGGAAAAGGAGGAGAGGGGAGGAGACACTTGTCACGCTCCCCGGGTCCTCACCCCCGTCCCCCGGCTCACCTGCCACGCTCTCCGCTCCCCAGTCACCGGATTCCGTCCGTCCCAGGGCTCCGGGCCCCCGATCCCGGCGCCCGACAGCTTCCCTGGACCTGGCCGGCTCCCCTGCGTCCTCCTCGCAGCCTCCTTCCCTGGCTTCTGGCACCCGGGCGGCGCGCATGCGCATTAGGGCGCGCGCGCGGTCACTGACCCTTTCTTAAAGGGCCAGCGTCCATTAACAGGAAATGAGGTTGCACAGGTACAGGGTATTTAAGGGGTCATTGTCCAAGGGGGCGGGGCCTGATCTTCGTGTTCCCTGAGCTAGGAGTCAGGTCTCCTGGTGTTACTGTGCTCGTACTCACCTATCTCTCTTTGTAGAGCCGTGCCTGCTTCGCCATCCAGTCTGCCGTGTCCTGATCCCCGCACGCTGTCCGTCTGCCATCTGACAGTCCGTACCATCCCGGATCCCTGCGGTGACCCGTCATCTTGCTCAGAGGTTCCGGACCCCGCCTGATATCACCTCGGCCTCCGAACCTGAGCTACGTCACCAAGACCACCTTCTGTGACTCCGTGGTCCCTGGGACTCCTCCGCTGCCTTCACTTGCACGGACTGTTCTACTGCCCATCAGTGCTTCAGCTGCCGGACTCCCTACCACCATCTCAGAGAGTTCGGTCCAGTGGATCCACCTCCTGGGTCTGCCCGACCGCCCGGCCGTGACAGTAAGATCAGGCCATGGATCCCGCTGCAGCACTATTGGCCCTGCAAGAGGAACTCCAACGCCAGCGTGAAGTCCAGACCCGCATGCTGCAATTTATGACCTCCGTGGACACCCGCCTGTACACGTTACAAGCATCCATGACGCCTGCGGCACCCAGGTCCTCCAATGGACAATCCACGGCTCCCGCACCAGTGGCAGCCTCGTCGGGGTGCTTCCCAACTCCGGTTGGCTTCACCACCTCGTTATTCTGGAGATCCCAAGACCTGCAGGGGCTTCATCAACCAATGTTCCCTTCATTTCACGCAGCTGCCACATCTATTCGCCTCCGACCAAGCCAAGGTCGCCTTTATAATGTCCCACCTAGAGGGCGAGGCACTGGCGTGGATGAACCCCTTGTGGGAGAAGGAGGACCCTGTGACCAAGAACCTTCGAGAGTTCCTGCAGGCCTTTCGCAGTACCTTTGACGAGCCGGGACGCGCCTCTGCGTCTGCTTCATCACTTCTCCGCCTACGTCAAGGAACACTGACGGTGGGCCAATACGCCATCCGTTTCCGCACTTTGGCTTCTGAACTCGGGTGAATAATGAGGCCCTGACAGCCGCCTTCTGGGGAGGGACTCTCGAGTCGCATCAAAGATGAGTTGGCGGGTCGTGACTTGCCCTCCACCCTAGATGCCCTGATTGCCCTGGCTACTCGAGTGGACATTCGTTTTCAGGAGCGCTCTAAAGAGCTGTCTCGTGAGAGACGACCGGTACGGCATTCCTCACCTCCCCAGAAGCCCTCCGCACCTCAGTCATCAACAGCTGGGATTCCCGTCCACGAGCCTATGCAGATTGACCGAGTACGACAGTCTGAACAGCGTCGAGCAGAGCGGCTCGCCAAGGGCCTCTGCTTTTACTGCGGAGAGGGCACACACCTGCTACGCGCCTGTCCAGAGAGGCCGGGAAACTCCAAAGCCTAGGGTTGGTAGGAGAGGCCACCCTAGGTGCTGGGGACTCTCTCAGACCCGGTTATGTGGACTGTGCAAGTGTCAACGGGAGAGACACGGTTCACGGCTGAGGCATACCTCGATTCCGGGGCAGCAGGCAATTTCATTCAGCAGGCCACGGTGGACAAGTACCAGCTGCCTGTTACTCCACTTGACAAACCCCTCGTGATAGCCTCTGTGGATGGGAGACCCCTCTCTGATACCATCTCCTGGGTCACCAGACCGGTCGAACTACGTATCGGTGCCCTGCACACCGAGAACATCTCTCTCTACGTCCTTCCACACATGTCCCATCAAATCCTGCTGGGACTTCCCTGGTTGCGGACACACGAACCCTCAGTCAGCTGGGGTACTGGCGAAATCACCCGATGGGGCCCTTCTTGTCATGAGAAGTGTCTGAAGTCCATACCACACATCCGACGACCTCCGGTTCCAGAGAACCTACCGGAACTGCCCTCGGCCTATTGGTCCTTCGCAGACGTTTTCGACAAGAAGGAGTCTGAGGTACTTCCGCCACACCGTCCCTACGATTGTGCCATCGACCTGCTCCCAGGAACAACACCACCTCGAGGACGGATATATCCGTTGTCCCCAGCCGAAACCAGGGCCATGTCTACCTACATCACAGAGAGCCTGGCTAAGGGATTCATCCGGAGATCCTCCTCTCCTGCGGGAGCGGGCTTCTTCTTCGTTAAGAAGAAAGAGGGTGACCTACGCCCCTGCATTGACTACCGGGGTCTGAATCAGATCACCGTAAAGAACAAGTACCCTCTGCCGCTCATCCCCTGAATTGTTCGACCGGCTCAGAGGAGCCCGTGTGTTCACCAAACTGGATCTTCGGGGTGCTTACAACCTAGTTCGTATCCGCTCTGGGGACGAATGGAAGACCGCGTTTAATAACTCGCGATGGGCACTATGAATACTGCGTGATGCCCTTCGGCCTATGTAATGCACCAGCAGTCTTCCAAGAATTGGTGAACGACATCTTCCGGGACCTCCTCTACGTCTGTGTAGTAGTGTATCTGGATGACATCCTTATCTACTCTCCGGACCTCCAGACCCACAGAGAGAACGTCCAGCTGGTCCTACAACGACTGAGAGAGAATCGTCTATACGCCAAATATGAGAAGTGTGTCTTTGAGCAGTCTTCTCTCCCTTTCCTGGGATACATCATCTCGGGTACTGGACTGCAAATGGATCCTAAGAAGGTGTCCTCCATACTCAACTGGCCTCCCCCTTCTGGACTAAAGGCAATCCAACGGTTCCTGGGATTTGCCAACTACTACCGCCAGTTCATCCCTCACTTCTCTGCCCTGACTGCTCCTCTCTCCGCTTTGACCAAAAAGGAGGCTAATCCAAAGGACTGGTCACCTGCGGCCAACGCCGCGTTTTGCTCACTGAAGCGAGCATTTGCCTCCGCTCCTGTACTCCACCGTCCGGAGTTAAACCGCCAGTTCACCTTGGAGGTGGATGCCTCCTCCTCGGGAGCCGGAGCAGTGCTCATGCAAAAGTCCTCCTCCGGGAAGATGGTTACATGCGGTTTCTTCTCCAAGAGCTTCTCTGCACCTGAACGTAATTACACCATCGGTGACCGAGAACTATTGGCGGTCAAACTGGCTCTGGAGGAATGGCGCTACCTCCTGGAAGGAGCAGTGTACCCCGTGATTATCTACACGGACCACAAGAACCTGGAATACCTACGGTCCGCTCAGCGACTGAACCCACGGCAAGCCAGGTGGTCCTTATTCTTTGCCAGGTTCGACTTCCAGCTCCATTTCCGACCCGCAGACAAGAATGTACGTGCGGATGCCTTGTCTAGGTCTTTCATGCCCATGGAGCAGGAGGAAGAGACTACCCAGCCTATCATCCCTCCGAGCAAGATTATTCCGGTGGCCCCTGTCACCATGGCCCAGATACCGCCCGGAAAGACCTATGTCTCTGAGACTGACAGGCAAAAGGTGTTACACTGGGGTCATGCCTCGAAAACAGCCGGTCATGCAGGCCAGAAGAGAACATGGGGTGCGATTGTACGCCATTATTGGTGGCCATCCCTTCGCACGGACGTCGCTGCTTTTGTCTCTGCCTGCTCCTCTTGTGCCAGGAACAAGACGCCCAAACACCTGCCCTATGGCCGTCTTCTGCCTCTGCCGATACCCACAATTCCGTGGCAACACATAGCGATGGATTTTATTACGGACTTGCCATTATCCTCTGGACACACAGTCATATGGGTCGTGGTGGACCGGTTCTCCAAAATGGCTCACTTCGTCCCTATGGCTGGACTGCCCTCTGCTCAGGAACTCGCGGAAGCCTATATACATCACATCTTCCGCTTGCATGGTTTCCCATCCCACATCGTGTCCGACCGAGGAACTCAGTTTACCTCCCGCTTCTGGAGGGCGCTCTGCAAACATCTGGGTGTGACTCTGGACTTTTCTTCTGCTTACCATCCTCAGTCTAATGGCCAAGTGGAGAGGGTCAATCAAATCTTGACCTCCTTCTTACGTCACTACGTCAACGCCCATCACGACGACTGGTCCACGCTTCTACCTTGGGCTGAATTCTCACATAACCACCACATCAGTGAGTCGTCCTCCAAATCTCCCTTCCATGTAGTTTACGGACTTCAACCCTCCGTCCCGTTGCCTATATCCCCTTCATCGGATGTTCCGGCTGCTGATTCTGCAGTTCGTGACTTTGCTACCATTTGGGACTCTGTCAAAGCGTCCCTTGGGCGCGCTTCCCAGCGGATGAAGAAACACGCTGACAAGAGACGTCTGGATCCTCCGTGTTTCTCTCCTGGTGACCTGGTCTGGCTTGCTTCCCAGTACATCCGATTGAAGATACCTTCCTACAAGCTGGGTCCTCGCTACATCGGGCCGTTTAAGGTCCTCAGCAAGATCAATGAGGTATCCTACAAGCTACAGCTCCCGGCCACGATGAGGATACCCAACTCCTTCCACGTCTCTCTGCTCAAGCCGGTTGTCCTTGGTCCCTTCTCCGCTGCTGCCAGTCCGGCCCCTCCTCCTATTGCCGATGATGACATCTATGCGGTAAGGGATATCGTGGCCATGAAGACCGTACGAGGTCGACAGTTCTTCCTGGTGGACTGGGAAGGGTATGGTCCTGAGGATAGGTCTTGGGAGCCCAGGGAGAACGTGGGCACTCCTCTTATCCGTGCCTTCATGTCCCGGTTGCGGGGAGGGGGGCGTGGGGGGGGGGGGTACTGTCACGCTCCCCGGGTCCTCACCCCCGTCCCCCGGCTCACCTGCCACGCTCTCCGCTCCCCAGTCACCGGATTCCGTCCGTCCCAGGGCTCCGGGCCCCCGATCCCGGCGCCCGACAGCTTCCCTGGACCTGGCCGGCTCCCCTGCGTCCTCCTCGCAGCCTCCTTCCCTGGCTTCTGGCACCCGGGCGGCGCGCATGCGCATTAGGGCGCGCGCGCGGTCACTGACCCTTTCTTAAAGGGCCAGCGTCCATTAACAGGAAATGAGGTTGCACAGGTACAGGGTATTTAAGGGGTCATTGTCCAAGGGGGCGGGGCCTGATCTTCGTGTTCCCTGAGCTAGGAGTCAGGTCTCCTGGTGTTACTGTGCTCGTACTCACCTATCTCTCTTTGTAGAGCCGTGCCTGCTTCGCCATCCAGTCTGCCGTGTCCTGATCCCCGCACGCTGTCCGTCTGCCATCTGACAGTCCGTACCATCCCGGATCCCTGCGGTGACCCGTCATCTTGCTCCAGAGGTTCCGGACCCCGCCTGATATCACCTCGGCCTCCGAACCTGAGCTACGTCACCAAGACCACCTTCTGTGACTCCGTGGTCCCTGGGACTCCTCCGCTGCCTTCACTTGCACGGACTGTTCTACTGCCCATCAGTGCTTCAGCTGCCGGACTCCCTACCACCATCTCAGAGAGTTCGGTCCAGTGGATCCACCTCCTGGGTCTGCCCGACCGCCCGGCCGTGACAACACTCTCTATGGGGTCCCTATCTCACCCTGTGTGAACTCACTCCTACCTACCAACGGAGGGTGTGACGTCGTACCTGTTTTGGGCGCCCCCGTTCCACGTCAGCTTGCCCTTATTGCACCCTAACTTATAAGTGAATTAATACTAAAAAATGGCACAACACTCATACGTGATTCAAGAAGATGGAGTTATGAACCCGCAACCTGTAATTTAATAACATAAATACCAGTTCTTTCCAAGAAATGATTGCAGTCAATAATCAGTATGCTATTACTTGAATCCGTACGTTTGTGACCATCATGCATGGATACACACGAAAAACTTCAAACTATGTAGGTATACCAAGATGCACAAGATAATCATGAAGCTAAATGATAGACTCATCAGTCGTGCAATCTTATATTAGGGCAATCCTACATATTAAGAAGCAAACCAGCACATCAAATGCAATAAGATTTGCACTCAAAAGGGAAATATTTAATTGCAACTACTTCCCTTCAGATGAATGTTTGCATACCGCCTCGACGCATTTCCCCTTTTTTTTGGATGCAAGGATCATCAGGAGGCAAAATATCCCAGCTGTCAGATGTGGTGATCCATGGCTGTGTGCCCTGATCACAGGATGTGCAGGGTTTAAAAGCCGGCGCCAATCGGTCACATGGAGCTGTCAGCCAATCAAAATCACTGGCTACTTTGTCTCTAATGATTTTACTGCGCATGCCACCTGGGTGCACGCAGGCGCAGTGTAGTTGCATGCATTTTCAGAAAGGTGCGGCAACTGAAATTAGTACCGCCCTTATTCCTTTCAGGCATCCAGGTTCCATCCGGCCCCCACATCCACATTCACAAACCACCGCTCATCATAATTACTAGAATAGAGCGATGCTTATAGAACGCAAGCGCTCTGCCTAATCGGCATCATATATACTGCCCACTGTGGCGCATCATAATTATCCAGTTAACACCCGTGACCCGTGGGCGGGATGACACAATCGTGCATACACGCTAGTCCTGCGGCATCACAAATCACAATAGCATCTCATCACGGCGCCCAATCAGTTTCTGCGGTTAGGGTAGCGCTCCAATCAGAGGGCTAATGTGTCCCGACCAATCCGCATCGTACACGTCACCCGCAAAGATGTCTCGTAACTATCCAACCAGATCACACAGATAAGATGACATATCCGCGCATGCGCGCTGGCATCCCGGCATCGCAGACATGTCAATAAGATGACCTATTCGCGCATGCGCGCTGGCATCCCGGCATCACAGACGCGTCTCATTATTGCGTCTAATCAGATACCAGTAACACAGCCGCGCATGCGCGGTGGCACAAGAGCTTCTGCCTCAGCCCTATTATATGGAGCGAGAGGCACAGTACTACCCATTACAAGATTCATAGGTGATTGAACAAGGCTCAGAAGGGACATCACATGCTGTCTAATAGCAGCGAGATTAACGGGGACGAGGGGAGAGGGGGGAGAGAGAAGGGGTGGGGAAATGGGGGGAGGGGTTTCAGATCTTAAAGGCAACAACTAAAGACAAGGTATCGAGGCCAGTGATTATGAACACCTTAAAAATATAAAGGTGTATATATACATACCCGTAGATCCCCGTTCTCGGGGCAATGACGGGTTGGGTATATCAATCGGGACAATAGTTTGATTAAGATTTTAAATTTAACCGACCAATTGGAAAAAGGGGAGTTATATTGAATCTGCAAGATTTATAGAAATCAAGAGTAGGTTAGCCTATCATTTAGACCTAGCGGCACTTGTGTTTTTAGAAAATAAATCCACCTACATTCTCTCTGCAGAATCCTCTTATCCAGGTTACCACCCCTAGGACTGGGTGTAACCACTTCAACAATTACAAATGAGATGGACCTGCTATCACCTTGGTGGAATTCCCAGACGTGTCGGGCCAGGGGGGTGTCTCTCTTATGTTTAATGTCCCCTAAATGTTCACCGACACGTCTGCGTAGCTCCCTTGTAGTCTTACCCACATAATTCAAGGGGCAACTACAAGTAGCCATATAGACCACCCCGCTTTTATATTTTATATTGATTATTGAGGCTTTCTCTATTTTGGTTCCAAAACTCAATTCGATTGAACTGTTTTTGATAATTACTCAAGGTTTTCTATGGCGGGTTTTCTATCGGGACCTGTTGGGGCAGATGATTGGCTAGAGGACGCAGTCCAGGCCTTCTCCACGGAGGACAGTAACTCAGGATTCAATTCTCCATCTTTAAGGACTACTTTTAGGGATTTACAGGACCTCTATTCTGAGAACTTGAGGGCCTGGTGGGAAGTCAAAGCCCTAGAAAATTATATCAAACAAAGTATTGTCCCTAGGGGATTACGGATAAATATAAATCCGGCCCCGAGATTACAGGATCCTGAGTTTCTGTCCAATTGGGAGAAGGAATCAGTAGGGTCCTCGCTAAGATTTATGCAACTGCTCCTCGAAAAGGAAAAAATAAATTATAACGAATCTTTGACCAAATTGGATACATTGAGGAAAAGGGCACTAGATTTAAAAAGTGATCCTGACTTTGGGAGGAAAGAAATATCTTTGCAGAATAACATAGAAAAATTCCAAGCAACCTTAAAAAAGCGAAAACACAAACAATTCTTGCGTGATTACAACGATTTTAAGGATAGGAGAGCTTATAATTTTACAACATCTAGTGAGCCAAAACTATATACAGATATATCATCGTCTGATCAGGAATATTCGGATTCCGAAAGAGCGGGTCCTTCCTATTCAGGAGATTATTATAGAGGAAGGGGCCACACGAACAGACCGCCACGTAGACAACGATGGCGCAATCAGAGAGGAAATTATTTTTCTCATGGCCCAAATGCAGAAACAAGACTTTTTCGAGGTCCAACACAGTCTTCCTCTGGTCCTGTCTTGCCTCATTTGTCCTCCTCGTCTGGTACCCCTTCTTTTTTAGAGAAGGGAATCCCCAACTCCTACAATTTGAGGAGTCGGGACCAGTCAGGCGTAAAGATTTAAACGATACCCGAATAATAAACCTCTCCTCGTTCACTCTCACAAATGATATGTCATCTGTCCTAAGAAGGGGGTTGTCTTTTCTGCCGACACAGTCATTTGATAGATTCTCTTGGACTAAAGACATTAATTTGTTCTGTAGAAAAATTAAAATGGAAGAAATTTTTTAAAAACAATGACAGTGAGAGATGCAAACAACTGGGGATTGAGGTTTCGGATTTAGAGGGGGTTAATATTTTGACGGAACTCCTGGAGGAAGGGGAACGAAACAGAGGTTGGGGACCCTTCACGGAGCTGAGCAACAAGAGTCAGAGATTACCACCATCGAGCGAGCTATCAAGTATTGATATCTTCTTGAAGCTAGTAGAGGATGACATTGCAAAATTACAGGCTCTGATTCTTGTAATCTCACTAAGGGTGAAAGGGATGCCCTTAGACTACTTAAAAATAACCAGACGATTATAGTAAAACCATCAGATAAAGGTGGAAACCTTGTTGTTATGGACCATGATCTATATAGGAGTATGTGTAAGTGTCTCTTGGAGGACAAAACTACCTATGGGGTCCTTGAGACTGACCCCACGAGTATGTATCTGGAAGAGCTTACAGTGATCTTGGATCAGGCCCTTGAGACACACCTAATTTCAAAAAAGGAATATGAATTTATGCTGCCAATTAAACCTTCAGTGGCCACATTCTACACACTCCCGAAAATTCATAAAGGGTATCCCCCACTCAAGGGACGTCCAATAGTGTCGGGAGTGGGGTCAATCACCCAGAATGTTGGCATTTACATTGATGTGATCCTCAAACCCTTTGTCCTTGCCCTACCATCTTATATTCGTGATACCTCTGATCTCCTCTCAAAAACAGATGGGGTTTTGGTTGAATCAGGGATGTTCCTTGCATCAATTGATGTGAAAGCCCTATATAGTTCTATACCACACTTTAAGGGTGTTGAAGCAGTACGTCATTTTCTTCGGTCTAGAGCAGTGTACTTGCAACCCCATAATAATCTGGTATTAGAGCTCCTGACATACACCTTGATGCACAATTATTTTGTTTTTGACGGTAAGTACTTCCACCAGTGCAGGGGCACCGCGATGGGGAGTTCTTGTGCCCCATCATATGCCAACTTGCTCCTGGGCTGGTGGGAGGAAACGGTCATTTTTTCCGATGACTCCCCCTGGTGGGTCAATTTGATCCACTTTTGGGGGAGGTTCATCGATGATATTTTTTTGATTTGGTCACGTAGCAAGGTGGACTTCCATAGATTCATCATGGAGATAAACACTAATGATTTTGGTTTGTCGTTTACAAGTGAAATTGAATCATCATCACTGTCTTTTCTGGATATCGTTTTTTCGGTTGACAATCAGGGACACCTATCCTCTCGAACATATAGGAAGCCCACGTCAACAAACAGCCTCTTAAGATGGGACAGTTTCCATCCGACCCCTCTAAAACGTGGAATACCCAAAGGACAATATCTCCGTATGAGGAGAAATTGCTCTAATAAAAATGATTTTTTTGAGCAATCTAGGGACCTACAAGACCGTTTTAGACAAAGAGGCTACCTGGATGACGTGTTGAGAGGAGCTTTTAAGTATGTCCTTAACAGTGATAGGGATTCTCTTTTACAACCTCGGGTAAGGGCAAAGGATGAGGAAGTCATTAGAGTCATTGGGACATTCGACTGCCAGTCAGAAAGAATTTATGGCATACTCCGTTAACACTGGAGAATTCTCCGTGCAGATCCAGACATTTGTAACAACATTGCTCCTCGTCCATCTATCACCTATAGACGTGGAATTTCGCTTAGGGACCAACTAGTCCATAATCATTATCAGAGACCAGTTCCTTCTGGTACATGGCTTGACAGAAGACCTATAGGATGCTTCCGGTGTGGCGACTGCAAATATTGTAACTGGGTTGTTACATCAAAAAGTTTCTGCAGTGCCAGCACCGGCAAAAAATATTCTATCAATGATTTTTCTAACTGCAAGCCAAGCGGGGTGGTCTATATGGATACTTGTAGTTGCCCCTTGAATTATGTGGGTAAGACTACAAGGGAGCTACGCAGACGTGTCGGTGAACATTTAGGGGACATTAAACATAAGAGAGACACCCCCCTGGCCCGACACGTCTGGGAATTCCACCAGGGTGATAGCAGGTCCATCTCATTTGTAATTGTTGAAGTGGTTAAACTCAGTCCTAGGGGTGGTAACCTGGATAAGGGGATTCTGCAGAGAGAATGTAGGTGGATTTATTTTCTAAAAACACAAGTGCCGCTAGGTCTAAATGATAGGCTAACCTACTCTTGATTTCTATAAATCTTGCAGATTCAATATAACTCCCTTTTTCCAATTGGTCGGTTAAATTTAAAATCTTAATCAAACTATTGTCCCGATTGATATACCCAACCCGTCATTGCCCCGAGAACGGGGATCTACGGGTATGTAAATATACACCTTTAAATTTTTAAGGTGTTCATAATCACTGGCCTCGATACCTTGTCTTTAGTTGTTGCCTTTAAGATCTGAAACCCCTCCCCCCATTTCCCCACCCCTTCTCTCTCCCCCCTCTCCCCTCGTCCCCGTTAATCTCGCTGCTATTAGACAGCATGTGATGTCCCTTTTGAGCCTTGTTCAATCACCTATGAATCTTGTAATGGGTAGTACTGTGCCTCTCGCTCCATATAATAGGGCTGAGGCAGAAGCTCTTGTGCCACCGCGCATGCGCGGCTGTGTTACTGGTATCTGATTAGACGCAATAATGAGACGCGTCTGTGATGCCGGGATGCCAGCGCGCATGCGCGAATAGGTCATCTTATTGACATGTCTGCGATGCCGGGATGCCAGCGCGCATGCGCGGATATGTCATCTTATCTGTGTGATCTGGTTGGATAGTTACGAGACATCTTTGCGGGTGACGTGTACGATGCGGATTGGTCGGGACACATTATCCCTCTGATTGGAGCGCTACCCTAACCGCAGCAACTGATTGGGCGCCGTGATGAGATGCTATTGTGATTTGTGATGCCGCAGGACTAGCGTGCATGCACGATTGTGTCATCCCGCCCACGGGTCACGGGTGTTAACTGGATAATTATGATGCGCCACAGTGGGCAGTATATATGATGCCGATTAGGAAGAGCGCTTGCGTTCTATAAGCATCGCTCTATTCTAGTAATTATGATGAGCGGTGGTTTGTGAATGGGGATGTGGGGGCCGGATGGAACCTGGATGCCTGAAAGGAATAAGCGCGGTACTAATTTTAGTTGCCGCACCTTTCTGAAAATGTATGCAACTACACTGCGCCTGCGTGCACCCAGGTGGCATGCGCAGTAAAATCATTAGGGACAAAGTAGCCAGTGATTTTGATTGGCTGGCAGCTCCATGTGACCTAATGGCGCCAACTTTTAAACCCTGCACATCCTGTGATCAGGGCACACAGCCATGGATCACCACATCTGACAGCTGGGATATTTTGCCTCCTGATGATCCTTGCATCCAAAAAAAAAGGGGAAACGCGTCGAGGCGGTATGGAAACATTCATCTGAAGGGAAGTAGTTGCAATTAATTATTTCCCTTTTGAGTGCAAATCTTATTGCATTTGATGTGCTGGTTTGCTTCTTAATATGTAGGATTGCCCTAATATAAGATTGCACGACTGATGAGTCTATCATTTAGCTTCATGATTATCTTGTGCATCTTGGTATACCTACATAGTTTGACGTTTTTTGTGTGTCTCCATGCATGATGGTCACAAACGTACGGATTCAAGTAATAGCATACTGATTATTGACTGCAATCATTTCTTGCAAAGAACTGGTATTTATGTTATTAAATTACAGGTTGCGGGTTCATAACTCCATCTTCTTGAATCACGTATGAGTGTTGTGCCATTTTTTAGTATTAATTCACTTATAAGTTAGGGTGCAATAAGGGCAAGCTGACGTGGAACGGGGGCGCCCAAAACAGTTACGGCGTCACACCCTCCGTTGGTAGGTAGGAGTGAGTTCACACAGGGTGAGATAGGGACCCCATAGAGAGTGTCTCCTCCCCTCTCCTCCTTTTCCCTGCCCCCATAGTGCTTTAATACTTTTAATCTAGGGTGCATCAAGGATTAGTTGACGCTGGACGGGGGCGCCCAGAATAAACTATGGCGCTATATATATATATATTTGCACATTACCCCGTAGATAGTTAGGAGCTTGATCTCTTAAAGATAATATAGGGATTTTATTTAGGAAGCTTCAAGACTGTATGGCATCTAAAAGGTGAGAAGTACAAACAAAAAATGCATGGAGCTTACAGTGAAACATGGTGGTGACAGAGTCTTTATGTGGGGCTGCTGATGTCGGGAGCTACATTTCATTGATGGTATCATGAATTCACAGATATACTGCTCTATATTGAAAGTGAAGATGCTACCATCACTCCATGCCTCTGGTAGATGTGCACTTTTCCTATATGATAATGATCCAAAACAGACCTCTAAAGCCACTATTGGATTTCTGAAAGAAAACATGATGAAAGTGAATCAGTTGCCAAGTATGTCTCCTGATCTGAACCCAACTGAAACACCTATGGGTAATTCTGAAAAAATAAGCTGAACATCACTCTCCAACAAGCATCCAGGCTCTAAAAGAGGTTGTTTTTGAAGAATGGAAATGGAAAAAGACAGACGCTGTAGTATGTCAACAAAACTGTTCACTCCATGCCTAGGAGAGTTGGTAAAAATCATGGTGATCATACAAAATACTAGGATAAGTAGTTTTTGAAGTGAGGTGTATTTGTTTTTGCATCAACTAATTTGATTAAAACTGAATATTTTGTAATGATAATACATTATTATATACTGTATATGTGCAGTCATATCCAAAAGTGTTGGGACCTTCAAAATTGTTCCGGAAATGAAGTACCGTATTTTTCGCTTTATAAGACGCACTTTTCCTCCCAAAAATTTGAGAGGAAAATGGGGGGTGCGTCTTATAAACCGAATATAGCGCTACCTGGGGGTCCTGTCTGTGCGGTGATCGGGCGGCCGGGTGCCTGTGGCTGCGTGCAAGCGGCCGGGTACCTGTGCTTGCGTGCGGTGGCAGCCGGGTACCCGTGGCTGTGTGCGGGCGGCGGTCGGGTGCTGTGTGCGGGCGGAGGCCGGGTGCTGTGTGCGAGCGGCGGCCGGGTGCTGTGTGCGAGCGGCGGCCGGGTGCTGTGTGCGAGCGGCGGCCGGGTGCTGTGTGCGGGCGGCGGCCGGGTGCTGTGTGCGGGCGGCGGCCGGGTGCTGTGTGCGGGCGGCGGCCGGGTGCTGTGTGCGGGCGGCGGCCGGGTGCTGTGTGCGAGCGGCGGCCGGGTGCTGTGTGCGAGCGGCGGCCGGGGGCTGTGTGCGAGCGGCGGCCGGGGGCTGTGTGCGAGAGGCGGCTGTGTGCGGGCAGCGGCCGGTGGCTGTGTGCGGCCAGGTGCTGTGTGCGGGCGGCGGTCGGCGGCTGTGTGCGGGCGGCGGCTGTGTGCGGGCGGAGGTCGGCGGCTGTGTGCGGGCGGAGGTCAGCGGCTGTGTGCGGGCGGAGGTCAGCGGCTGTGTGCGGGCGGAGGTCGGCGGCTGTGTGCGGGCGGAGGTCGGCGGCTGTGTGCGGGCAGCGGCCGGGTGCTGCCGCCCGCACGCAAGCACAGGTACCTGGCCGCTTGCACGCAGGGTGGGCGGGCAGCCTGCTGGCTGCCACTCTGTATTTGCGGGGCGGGCGGCTGTGCAGCAACTTACCCAGTTTGTCCGCGGTCCCAGTTTCAAATGATGGCAGCGGGCGCGTGCGCAGATGGAGCCCTTGGACGAGAGCTCCATCTGCGCAGGCGCCATTATTTGAACCGGGACCGCGGACACTGGGACACTCACTGCAACGGCCTGCTGCATGCCTTACCCGCCGTCGCCGCTGCTGCCGCCACCACCACCACGGGCCTCCCGACTCCTGCCACCCCGGACCCCGCTGCCACTGACCCGCCGTGCCTGCCAGCAAATCCGCTGCCTCCTGTGACCCCGCTTCACCACCACTGCTGCCCCCCTCCGGTAAGAGAACACCGGATTATAAGACGGACCCCATTTTTCTTTTTCTTTACCTTTTTTTATGTCTAAGTTTGGGGTGCGTCTTATAATCCGGTGCGTCTTATAAAGCGAAAAATACGGAAGAAGAAAAAATGAGAAAAAAAGGCAAATTGGACATAGTTTCACAAAAAAGAACAAAAATGGACTGGACAAAATTGTTAGCAACATAAACTAACATTTAATTGCACACCCTCTGGAATAAACAACTGCAATCAATCACTTCCTATAACTACTACCAAGCTTCTTACACCTCTCAACTAGAATTTTTGGACCACTGTGCACAAACTACTCCAGGTCTCACATATTTGAAGGGCACTTTCTCCCATCAGCAATTTTAAGATCTCTCCACCGGTGTTCAATGATATTTGGATCTGGACTCAGGGCAGTACATTGCAACCCAAAATCCTCTGGCAATCTTCGGATTTCATGATGCCTTGAACAAAGTTAAGGCACTCAATGCTGGAGGCAGCAAATCAACCCCAAAACTACTTTTAACGTCCACCATATTTGACTGTAGGTACTGTGTTCTTTTCTTGGTAGGCCTCATTCTCTTTTCGGTAAATAGTAGAATGATGTGCTTTACCAAAAGCTTTATCTTGGTTTCATCTGTCCATAAGACAATTTTACAAAAGGATTTTGACAAACGGACTCTAGCTTTTTTATGTCTCGGTATCAGCAGTGGCTCCTCCTGGGTCTTTTGCCACAGCACTACATTTAATTCAAATGTCGATGGATAGTTCACCCTGACACTGATGCCCCCGGAGCCTGCAGAACAGTATGAATTTCTTTGAAACTTGATTGGGGCTGATTATCCACTGTCAAGATTATCCTGCATTATAACCTTTCATCAATTTTTTTCTGCCATTTATATCCAGGGACATTAACTACAGTTTCATGAGTTGTAAACTTCTTGATAATATTGCATGCTGTGAACAAAGGAACATCAAGATTGCCTGAGATTGTTGATATTTTTCAACAATTTTGGTTCTCAAGTCCTCTTTCTGTTCTCCATGCTTAGTGTGGCACACACAGACACAGAATACAAAGACTGAGTCAACTTCTTCCCTTTTCATCTGGTTTCAGGTCTGATTTTTAAATTGCCCATACCTTTAATTGCCATTGGTAAGTTTGAAAGAGGATCACAGGCTTTAAGACAAAGGTGTTTAACCCTAATTTTTGAAATGTGCCAACTACTCTGCCAGCCCATTTTAGGGATTTTGTGTGAATTCTGTCCAATTTGCCTTTTTTTCTCAGTTTTGTTTTGTGCTGTTCTAATACACAAAAGAAAAAAACAATGTTTATAACAACAAATTTAATTGCAATAATTTCCTTGGAGAAATACTTCATTTTCTGGAACAATTTCACTGGCACCAACACTTTCAGCCATGACTGTATGTGTCTCTTCAGTCAATGTCGTTAAGAGCCCTGATCTCAACATAATCAAGCTTGTCTGGGATTACTTGAAGAGATAGAAGGATTTGTGTTAACCTACATCCACTATACTTAGTTTTCTAAAGCACTGGGAACAAAATTCCTGCAATTTTCCTTTAAAATTTGTGGGCAAGTATACCAAAAACTGATACTGTTTTATTTTTTAAAGCATTCTTACTTTTTAGCATTTTTTTCATACATGTCTGAAACTTTCTTACAGTACCATACACATACACACACACACACAAACACACACACACACACGCACACACACACACTCCACAACATTGAAATTACCACATCAAGAAGATAAAGTCAGGGAGTTAGGTTGTTAATGGTTGTCTAAAGAATGTTCTGCACTGAATGCACTTGGGCAAATCATCAAGATTCACTGCTGGCAGCTCCCTGTGTAATTGCCAACCAATGACGTCCCAGGCATGCACTGTAGGCAGTGGTAGCATGCAATAGCAAAAAAATCAAAAAGATGTAAAAATACCAATAATTATTTTGGAATAGAAATAGTAGCAAATCTAGTATGTGCGTGCCAAAAAACGAAAGGGTGCTTTACACGCTGCAACATCGCTAGCAATTGCTAGTGATGTAGTGCGCGATACCACCCGCCCCCGTCGTTCGTGCGACATTTGTTGATCGCTACCGTAGCGAACATTATCGCTATGGCAGCGTAACATGCACATTCCTTTTCGGCGACGTCGTTGTGACCGCCAATCAATCCCTCCTTCAAGGGGAAGGTGCGTTCGGCGTCATAGCGACGTCACTAAGCGGCCGCCCAATAGCAGAGAAGGGGCGGAGATGAGCGGCCGGAACATGCCGCCCACCTCCTTCCTTCCTCATTGCCGGTGGACGCAGGTAAGGAGATGTTCGTTGTTCCTGTGGTGTCACACTTAGCGATGTGTGGTGCCGCAGGAACGACAAACAACCAGTGGCATGCACCACCAACAATATTATGAAAAGGAGCGACAAGTCAACGATCAACGATTTATGACGCTCTTGCGATCATTGATCATCGCTCCTAGGTGTCACATGCTGCGATGTCGCTGACGGTGCCGGATGTGCGTCACTAACGACGTGACCCCGACGATATATCATTAGCGATGTCGCAGCGTGTAAAGCACTCTTTAGAGTGGGTTAGGTTGTTTAGGCTATACTCAGAAATGTGCTTCTTTTATTTTTATGTGTGCTTTGAATTAAGCTACATTTCCCCCTGAATTCCTTTGGGAGGTTTATGACCGCATAATAGCAGTTCATTTATTGATAGCTGCAATTTGGGTTTTTTGTTTTCCCATGGTCATTTCTCCTATGTGAATTCTCTTTGCAACATTGCCTGTTTCATTACAGGCTCATTTGTTTGTTTGTCAGTGTGCTTTCTGTCCTTATCTAATAAAAGTTATATTTTGTCCACCTGAAAAATATATGTGAACATATCCTTAAATAGGATCACTGAATAGGTAGTGTGGGGTCCCTTTCCTCCTCTCTAGTACAGATATGCATGAGTAAAGTTGTAAAAATAGTCAGGTTCTGGTGGATATTACCTATGACTCAGATTGAATCTTTGGATGAGACGACTTCCATCAGCCAGTCTAATCTGAATTTTCGTTGTTGGAACATGGGCATCAAGTTCAACCTCAGCATTTAAAAATGGTTTGTGTTCCTCTTCAGGGGAGGATGGTGTACTGATTATTTCAGGCGTTAAGCTGTATGAGAGAACAAAAAAAAAAAACAGTAATGTATATATCAATAAAATTAACGTTCTCTGCCGGCACTGGTGTATAAATGCAATTAATTGAGTTAAGGCCACTTTACACACAGCCACTGTAAAAAAATATATAGCGCATATGACAAGTACCCGATGGTCTAGGGTTAGATTAAGGAGAGTTTGAATTTGCTCACCTGGTGAGGTTGTGCGCCCTCGCACAACCTCGGTGTTGGCTTATTAGATCCTCTGGATGGATGGGGGTTTGGATCCTTGATATCAATGCTGTTAGGTTGTAGTCTTTAGTGGAGATGTCCGGACTCAGGACCGCTGGTTCCTCCTAGTATCCCCGGCACTATGGGTCTTGGAGTCTGCAACGATCCTCCGCTCTCCAGCTGAAAGTTCCGCTTTGGAGTGGATAACCTGTGTCTTTCTGCAGCTCTGACCGATTCCCTCTGGGGGATTGAGCTTATGGTGAAAAGGTGGAATATCGGTCTTACGAGCGCTGATAATGCACTGGTTCCATTAAAGGTTAGATTGTTTTATTGTTAAAATATTTTTTATATATAAAATATACAATTCTCCTGTTGGTTAAATCAATACAACGCGTTTCAGCATTACATCAATGCTTTCCTAAGGTACCTGAGGAAAGCATTGATGTAATGCTGAAACGCGTTGTATTGATTTAACCAACAGGAGAATTGTATATTTTATATATAAAAAATATTTTAACAATAAAACAATCTAACCTTTAATGGAACCAGTGCATTATCAGCGCTCGTAAGACCGATATTCCACCTTTTCACTTTACACACAGCGGCATCGCTAGCGATGTCGCTGCCGATCGCACCCGACCCGTCGTTTGTGCGTCACGGGCAAATCGCTGCCAGTGGCGCACAATATCTTTAGTCCCAGTCACACTATACTTACCTTCCTAGCGACGTCGCTGTGGCCGATGAACCGCCTCCTTTCTAAGGGGTTGGTTTGTTCGGCGTCACTAAGCGGCCACCGAATAGAAGCAGAGGGGCAGAGATGAGCGGGCCGCACATCCCGCCCACCTTCTTCCTTCCTCATTGCGGGCGGCCGCAGGTAAGGTGATGTTCCTCATTCCTGCAGTGTCACAAGTAGCGATGTGTGCTGTCGCAGGAACGACGAACAACCTGCGTCCTGCAACAGCAACGATAATCGGGAAAGGAACAATGCGTCAACGATCAACGATTAGGTAAGTAATTTTGATCGTCAACAGTCGTTCGTGTGTGTCACACGCAACAACGTCGCTAATGAGGCCAGATGTGCGTCCCAAATTTCGTGCCCCCAACGACATCTCGTTAGCGATGTCGTTGCGTGTAAAGCGGCCTTTAATCGGGCTTTACACACAACGACATCGCTCACGAGATGTCGTTGGGGTCACGAAATTCGTGACGCACATCCGGCCTTGTTAGCGACGTCGTTGCGTGTGACACCGCAGGAACAACCGTTAACGATCAAAAATACTCACCATATTGTTGATCGTTGTCCAGTCATTCCTATCCCGATTATCGTTGCTGTTGCAGGTACGATGTTGTTCGTCAATCGTTCCTGCGGCAGCACACATCGCTACATGTGACACCGCAGGAACGAGGAACAACATCGTACCTGCGGCCGCACGCAATGAGGAGGGAAGGAGGTGGGCGGGATATGTAAAGCCCGCTTTAATTGAGTGATTACTTGAGCCTAGAACAGTGAGACCATGCAGATATACACTAGAATTGTAAAGGAACTTCCGGTACTCCTTATATCGCTATACTGCACCTCTGTATGGCAATGTACTACCTATTTATGGACTTGTGGGGTTACTGTTAGAAAACAAAATATCCTATTTAGTATAAAGGTCATACGATAGTATCAAACCTACAGATATCACTGACTGACCTCTCACTGCAGCCTTCATACAATAGTGATTCTATCTTTTCCTTCCTGGAAAGTATTAGATGAAATTAAACTGTAAAAAATATTGCAGCATAATATATCATCCTGAGTCGGCAATGACCAGTACCACAGCTGGAAAGAAGAATGAAATGTGAGAAAAAGTACCGTATTTTTCGCTTTATAAGACGCACTTAATTATAAGACGCACCCCCAAATTTGGTGAAGGAAAAGAGAATTTTTTTTTTTTAATGTTAAATGGGGTCCATCTTATAATGCCAGTGTCCGTCTAACAAATCATATAGGGTATATGTCCCTCATAGCCCCCCATCCTAAAATTAGCCCCCCTTAAACTGGATATGGCCCCCCTTATATTGAATATAGCCCCCTTGTGCTCGGACACGTCCCCCAGTGATGCCACATGTCCCTCATTGATGACACACATCCCCTATTGCTGGCACATGTCCCGTATTTATGGCACATGTTCCCCTGTGCTGCCCATGGCCCCCTATGGATTGCACACGTCCCCCTGTGCTGCCCATGGCCCCTATAGATGGCACACCTCCCCTGTGTTAGATATGGCCCCCATGTGTGCTGCCCATGGCCACTATAGATGGCACACCTCCCCTGTGTTAGATATAGCCCCCATGTGTGCTGCCCATGGTCACTATAGATGGCACACCTCCCCTGTTAGATATGGCCCCCATGTGTGCTGCTCATGGCCACTATAGATGGCACACCTCCCCTGTGTTAGATATGGCCCCCATGTGTGCTGCCCATGGCCACTATAGATGGCACACCTCTCCTGTGTTAGATATGGCCCCCATGCTGCTGCCCATAGTAAAATAAAACACTCTTTCCTTACCTTCTCAGTGCTGTCCCTCCTCGTGTCTCCCTCCGTGCTGCTCATCCTCCTCCACTTCCTGGTTATCAGTGTCGGTCATGTGATCGGTACAGCAGAGTGATATCATCTCTGCATGCCTGATCACAGACAGCAGCAGCAGAGACACCGGGACATCAGCATTGGAGGTAAGTAAAGCTTTTTTTATTTTACTATGGGCAGCAGTATGGGGGCCATATCTAACACAGGGGGGATCATGTGCGATCAAAGGAGGGCGCAGGCAGATATAATATGCGCCGCTGCCCCAGCCCATCGCCGTGGTGCGGTTTCAGCACCACGGTGATGGACAGCGGCAGTGCATATTATATGAGCGGGAGCAGGAGATCAAAGGCTCCCTCCTGCAGCTTTCACAAGCACCCAGCACCGCTCCAGAGCTGCCGCCACCTCCCCTGGACCCTGCAATATATATATACACCCCCCCTGCATATTCAGATTATAAGATGCACTCACTACTTTCCCCCAAAATTTGGGGGAACAAAAGTGCGTCTTATAAAGCGAAAAATACGGTAATCCTTTACACATGTGTTCATGTAAGTAAAAAAATTTGCTCAGTCAAAAAAAAATTGCTTAGAAAATACTAAATTAATCTACTATATTACATACAAAATAATTAGCTCCTGTAGATTTCTAAATGGCTCTTGAAAAGGACATGTCTCTGGATTCATCTGACCAATTTTTCTCATATTTGCTGCTGAGTATTATGGATTTTTTTTTTAATGCATCATACAGTTCCAGACATGTGGGCCTATTTATTTAGTGCTAATTTTTATGTTCTTCACAAAGGGGGCATTGCTGAAAGGGTAATAATGTAGAGTAGCCTTGGTAAAGAGCATATAAATGATCACTAAATAAAAAGGAAAACTCTCCAGAATCATATAGCTGAATATAAATAAAATTAAAAATCAGTAAAAAAATCAGAACAGTCAAGCGACCAAAACCTGGTGTCAGGTCTTCTTTAAATTCTTTATGAACACATCTATTCCTAAAGGCCGCTTTACATGCAACAACATCGCTAACGAGATATCGTTGGGGTCACGGAATTCGTGACGCACATCCGCCCTCATTAGCGACGTTGTTGCGTGTGACACCTACGAGCGACCGCTAACAATCAGAAATACTCACCAAATCGTTGATTGTTGACACGTCGTTCATTTTCCAAATATCGTTGCTCTTTTGGGACGCAGGTTGTTCATCGTTCCTGAGGCAGCACACATCACTATGTGTGACACCCCGGGAACGACGAACAACAGCGTTCCTGCGTCCTCCGGCAACGAGGTGGGAGTGACGTGAATGCGGCTGCTCTCTGCCCCTCCGCTTCTATTGGTGGCCCACTGATTGATGTCACTGTGACGCCGCACGAACCACCCCCTTAAAAAAGAGGTTATTCGCCGGCCACAGCAATGTCGCTAGGAAGGTAAGTATGTGTGACGCGTCCTAGAGATATTGTTCGCCACGGGCAGTGATTTGCCCGTGACGCACAAACGACGGGGGCGGGTGCGATTGATAGCGATATCACTAGCGATGTCGCAGCGTGTAAAGCGGCCTTGATGTACAGGACACATCACATGTGCCTGAAGGGTGAACTATTCATCAAGACTAGTGTTTTATACACCGGTATCGATGAAATGTGTACTAGAGAAGAATGCAGCAAATTCATTACAGGGAATCTGTCACCAGGTTTTTGCTCCCCCATCTGAAAGCAGCATAATGTAGAGACAGAGACCCTGATTCCAGCGATGTGTCACTTACTGAGCTGTTTGTTGTGATTTTGATAAAAATAATGTTTTTTCTGCTGCAGATCTAGCAGTTATACAGAGCTCATGAATATGCTAGACTAACTGGCAGCACTTGCAAGTAGTCCTCTAATGATAATCTCCTACTGATTAATAGGTGATTTTATCAAAACTACACTAAGCAACCCATTAAGTGACGCATCGCTGGAATCAGGATATCTGCCCCTATGCTATGCTGCTCTCAAATTAGGTAGCAAAAACCTGCTGACAGATTCCCTTTAATGACTGTGTCTAATGGTGCATATACACCAGCCGATGCGCTGGTGTTTTTAATTTGCTGTCTGTTTATTTGGTTTCATACAATATATGACTGTTATACTATACTGTGCGCCTTATCACGTTTTTTCACACTTGGAAGGGGATGTTTATCATTGCAATTATGGCTAAATCTTTCCAAAAATTGTTGACATTTTATTGTTGGAAATGTTAAAAGCAAACACATCAATTTTTTACTCCACTTATTACAAAATTTTTAGTAAATATGCCTAAACTTAAAGGGAACCAAACATCAGCATTTTCTATATAAGGTGCAGCCAGTGCAGTACTGGCACTATCAGGCACAGGCTGTACATACCATTAGGGTGCAGCTCGGGTGTTTAGGCTGGGAAGAAGGGAATTTTGTTTACTTACCGTAAATTCCTTTTCTTCTAGCTCCTATTGGGAGACCCAGACAATTGGTGTATAGCTTCTGCCTCCGGAGGCCACACAAAGCATTACACTTTAAAAAGTGTAACCCCTCCCCTCTGCCTATACACCCTCCCGTGCATCACGGGCCCATCAGTTTTGGTGCCAAAGCAGGAAGGAGGAAACTTATAAATTGGTCTAAGGTAAACTCAATCCGAAGGATGTTCGGAGAACTAAACCATGAACCAAAGAACAATGCAACATGAACAACATGTGTACACAAAAAAACAACAGCCCGAAGGGAACAGGGGCGGGTGCTGGGTCTCCCAATAGGAGCTAGAAGAAAAGGAATTTACGGTAAGTAAACAAAATTCCCTTCTTCTTTGTCGCTCCATTGGGAGACCCAGACAATTGGGACGTCCAAAAGCAGTCCCTGGGTGGGTAAAAGAATACCTTGAATAAAAAGAGCCGTAAAACGGCCCCTTCCTACAGGTGGGCAACCGCCGCCTGAAGGACTCGCCTACCTAGGCTGGCATCTGCCGAAGCATAGGTATGCACCTGATAGTGTTTCGTGAAAGTGTGCAGACTCGACCAGGTAGCCGCCTGACATACCTGCTGAGCCGTAGCCTGGTGCCGCAATGCCCAGGACACACCCACGGCTCTGGTAGAATGGGCTTTCAGCCCTGAAGGGACCGGAAGCCCAGAAGAACGGAAGGCTTTAAGAATCGGTTCCTTGATCCACCGAGCCAAGGTTGACTTGGAAGCCTGTGACCCTTTACGCTGGCCAGCGACAAGGACAAAGAGCGCATCAGAACGGCGCAGGGGCGCCGTACGAGAAATGTAGAGTCTGAGTGCTCTCACAAGATCTAACAAGTGCAAATCCTTTTCACATTGGTGAACTGGATTAGGACAAAAAGAAGGTAAGGAGATATCCTGATTGAGCTGAAAAGGAGATACCACCTTAGGGAGAAAATCCGGGACCGGACGCAGAACCACCTTATCCTGGTGAAACACCAGGAAGGGGGCTTTGCATGACAGCGCTGCTAGCTCAGACACTCTCCGAAGTGATGTGACTGCCACTAGGAAGACCACCTTCTGCGAAAGACGTGAAAGAGAAACATCCCTCATCGGCTCGAAGGGTGGTTTTTGAAGAGCCATTAGCACCCTGTTAAGATCCCAGGGTTCTAGCGGACGCTTGTAAGGAGGGACTATGTGGCAAACCCCCTGCAGGAACGTGCGTACCTGCGGAAGCCTGGCTAGACGCTTTTGAAAAAACACGGAAAGCGCCGATACTTGTCCCTTGAGAGAGCCGAGAGACAAACCCTTGTCCATTCCGGATTGAAGGAAGGACAGAAAAGTGGGCAAAGCAAACGGCCAGGGAGTAAAACCCTGATCAGAGCACCAGGATAAGAAGATCCTCCACGTCCTGTGGTAGATCTTGGCGGACGTTGGTTTCCTGGCCTGTCTCATAGTGGCAATGACCGCTTGAGATAACCCTGAAGACGCTAGGATCCAGGACTCAATGGCCACACAGTCAGGTTGAGGGCCGCAGAATTCAGATGGAAAAAAGGCCCTTGAGACAGCAAGTCTGGTCGGTGTGGTAGTGTCCACGGTTGACCCACCGTGAGATGCCACAGATCCGGGTACCACGACCTCCTCGGCCAGTCTGGGGCGATGAGGATGGCGCGGCGGCAGTCGGACCTGATCTTGCGTAACACTCTGGGCAGCAGTGCCAGAGGAGGAAATACATAAGGCAGTCGAAACTGCGACCAATCCTGAACTAATGCGTCTGCCGCCAGAGCTCTGTGATCTTGAGACCGTGCCATGAATGCCGGGACCTTGTTGTTGTGCCGGGACGCCATTAGGTCGACGTCCGGCGTTCCCCAGCGGCAACAAATCTCTTGAAACACGTCCGGGTGAAGAGACCATTCCCCTGCGTCCATGCCCTGGCGACTGAGAAAATCTGCTTCCCAGTTTTCTACGCCCGGGATGTGAACTGCGGAGATGGTGGAGGCTGTGGCTTCCATCCACAGCAGAATCCGCCGAACTTCTTGGAAGGCCTGACGACTGCGTGTGCCGCCTTGGTGATTGATGTACGCCACCGCCGTGGCGTTGTCCGACTGAATTCGGATCTGCCTGCCTTCCAGCCACGGCTGGAACGCCTTTAGGGCTAGGTACACTGCCCTTATCTCCAGAACATTGATCTGAAGGGAGGACTCTGGCTGAGTCCAGGTGCCCTGAGCCCTGTGGTGAAGAAAGACCGCTCCCCACCCTGACAGACTCGCGTCCGTCGTGACCACAGCCCAGGATGGGGGCAGGAAGGATTTTCCTTTCGACAGAGAAGTGGGAAGAAGCCACCACTGAAGAGAGACTTTGGCTGCCCGAGAAAGGGAGACGTTCCTGTCGAGGGACGTCGACCTCCTGTCCCATTTGCGGAGAATGTCCCATTGGAGTGGACGCAGATGAAACTGCGCAAATGGAACTGCCTCCATTGCTGCCACCATCTTCCCTAGGAAGTGCATGAGGCGCCTCAAGGGGTGTGACTGGGCTTGAAGGAGAGATTGCACCCCTGTCTGTAGTGAACGCTGTTTGTCCAGCGGGAGCTTCACTATCGCTGAGAGAGTATGAAACTCCATCCCGAGGTAAGTTAGCGATTGGGTCGGAGTCAATTGTGACTTTGGGAAATTGATGATCCACCCGAACCTCTGGAGAGTCTCCAGAGCAGTATTCAGGCTGTGTTGGCATGCTACCCGGGAGGGTGCCCTGACTAGAAGATCGTCTAAGTAAGGGATCACCGAGTGTCCCTGAGAGTGTAGAACTGCCACCACTGTTGCCATGACCTTGGTGAAGACCCGTGGGGCTGTCGCCAGGCCGAAAGGCAGAGCCACGAACTGAAGGTGTTCGTCTCCGATGGCGAAACGCAGGAAGCGCTGATGCTCTGGTGCAATCGGCACGTGGAGATAAGCATCCCTGATGTCGATTGATGCTAGAAAGTCTCCTTGGGACATCGAGGCGATGACGGAGCGGAGAGATTCCATCCGGAACCGTCTGGTTTTCACGTGTCTGTTGAGCAGTTTGAGGTCCAGAACGGGACGGAATGATCCGTCCTTTTTTGGCACCACAAACAAGTTGGAGTAAAAACCGCGACCACGTTCCTGAAGGGGAACGGGGATCACCACTCCTTCTGCCTTCAGAGTGCTCACCGCCTGAAAAAGAGCATCGGCTCGCTCGGGGGACGGAGATGTTCTGAAGAAACGAGTCTGACGACGAGAGCTGAGCTCTATCCTGTAACCGTGAGACAAAATGTCTCTCACCCATCGGTCTTGGACATGTGGCAACCAGGCGTCGCAAAAGCGGGAGAGCCTGCCACCGACCGAGGATGCGGTTTGAGGTGGCCGAAAGTCATGAGGAGGCCGCCTTGGGGGCGGTTCCTCCGGCGGTCTTTTTAGGACGTGACTTAGACCGCCATGAATCAGAGTTCCTCTGGCCCTTCTGTGGCCTGTTGGACGTGGAGAATTGAGACCTGGCTGAGGGCCGAAAGGACCGAAACCTCGGTTGTATCTTCCGTTGCTGAGGTCTGTTTGGTTTGGACTGGGGTAAGGACGAGTCCTTTCCCTTGGATTGTTTAATGATTTCATCCAATTGCTCGCCAAACAGACGGTCGCCAGAAAATGGCAAACCGGTTAAGAACTTCTTGGAAGCAGAGTCTGCCTTCCATTCGCGTAGCCACATGGCCCTGCGGACTGCCACCGAATTGGCGGATGCTACCGCTGTACGGCTCGCAGAGTCCAGGATGGCGTTCATGGCGTAGGACGAAAAAGGCGACGCCTGAGAGGTTAAAGACACAACCTGCTGAGTAGAGGCACGTGTGACTGCATTAATCTCAGACAGACAAGCTGAGATAGCTTGGAGTGCCCATACGGCTGCGAATGCCGGAGCAAAAGACGCGCCTATGGCTTCATAGATGGATTTCATCAGGAGCTCTATTTGCCTGACAGTGGCATCCTTGAGCGATGAACCATCTGCCACTGCTACTATGGATCTAGCCGCCAGTCTAGAGACTGGAGGATCCACCTTGGGACACTGAGCCCAACCCTTAACTACGTCAGTGGGGAAGGGGTAACGTGTGTCATTAAGGCGCTTAGTAAAGCGCTTGTCCGGAAAAGCTCGGTGTTTCTGGACTGTATCTCTGAAGTTGGAGTGATCAAAAAACGCACTCCGTGTACGTTTGGGAAAACGAAATTGGAATTTCTCCTGCTGAGAGGCTGACTCCTCAATCGGAGGAGCTGGAGGAGAAAGTTCTAGCACCTGGTTGATGGACGCTATAAGGTCATTTACTATGGCGTCCCCTTCGGGTGTATCAAGATTGAGAGCAGCGTCAGGTTCAGAGCCCTGATCTGCCACCTCCGCTTCATCCTCCAGAGAGTCCTCATGCTGAGACCCTGAGCAGTGTGATGAAGTCGAGGGAAGCTCCCAGCGAGCCCGCTTAGCCGGTCTGGGACTGCGGTCCGTGTCGGAGTCCTCACCGTGGGACCTAGGAGTCACCCCAGGAGCACTTTGCTGCTCCGACCGAGGGGGGCCTGGGGGCAATGATTCAACAGTGCCCGGGGCCTGTGTTACCGGTCTGTGCTGCAAAGCTTCAAGTATCTTAGCAGACCATCTATCCATAGACTGAGCCATGGATTGAGAAAGTGACTCAGAAAGTTTCTCAGCCAACACTGCAAACTCTGTCCCTGCCACCTGGACATTGGTAGCCAGTGGTTCTACCTGGGCCGAGGGTCCCACCAGTGGCTGAGGCTCCGGCTGAGTGAGTGTCACAGGGGCCGAGAATTGCACACAATGAGGGTAGGTGGAACCTGCAGGTAGCATAGCCGCACAAGAGGTACAGGTTGCAAAATAAGCCTGTGCCTTGGCACCCTTGCTTTTTGCGGACGACATGCTGTTGTCTCCTCTTAGAGCAAACAGTGAGGGTATATAGCCAAAAGCAATTAATGCGGCCGAACAGAGTAAATGTATACACTATAAGGATATATATATACACTTCGGCACCCAGGGCGGCCAGCACCTAGTAACAGGTGCGGCTTACCGACCGCCCTCAGCGGTTGTGTGTCCACCAGATTCCCTGCCTGGGCCTCCCAGAGCTGTGGAGCTCGGTCCTGAAGTTCTCCCCTGCAGAAGTGCTGATAGCAATGGCTGCCGGCGTTCTGAGAGGAGGAGGGAGCCGTGGGAGTGCCTCAGAAAGTGCGGGAATCTGGTGCCCCGCAGTGCTCAGTGAGGGGGGAGGAGGATACCTAAGTATGCTCCAGCCCTCACCGCTGACGTCTAGTCAAGCGTCCCGCCCTTATCCCTGACTGGCAGGCCCGGGGGCGGGAGTATGCGGTACTAGGCCGCAAAAGCCGGGGACTAAAGTTAGTAACGTGGCCGGGAAACAAGCGCGGTCGGCGCGGTAGTCCCGGTCACAAAAACACCCAGCAGCTGCTGCAGCGTCCGTTACACAGGCGCTCTATGCGCCGTCCCCAAGGGGACACAGAGTACCTCAGAGTAGCAGGGCCCTGTCCCTGATGATACCCGGCTCCTGTCCGTCAGATTCCCCCAGGGGCTGCGGAGGGAGCCCGGTCCCAGTGTATGGTGACCGGTTAGGATCCCACTTCACCCAGAGCCCCTAAGGGATGGGGAAGGATAACGGCATGTGGCTCCAGCCTTTGTACCCGCAATGGGTACCTCGACCTTAACAGCACCGCCGACCAGAGTGGGGTGAGAAGGGAGCATGCCGGGGGCCCTGTTAGGGCCCTCTTTTCTTCCATCCGACAAAGTCAGCAGCTGCTGCTGACTAAAATGTGGAGCTTGCGTGAATGTGTCTGCCTCCTTCAACACAAAGCAAAAAACTGATGGGCCCGTGATGCACGGGAGGGTGTATAGGCAGAGGGGAGGGGTTACACTTTTTAAAGTGTAATGCTTTGTGTGGCCTCCGGAGGCAGAAGCTATACACCCAATTGTCTGGGTCTCCCAATGGAGCGACAAAGAAATTCAACTTTATAAAGTTTGAAAATTCATGTACTTTTTGATTGACGTGTGCACCTCACTGCTAATGTCCGGGCGGGTTATGCACGTGTATCCCCGCCCCCCCCGCCGCCTGTTCCTCCCTCCCTCTGGCTGTATGTACATTTTTAATCTTCAGTTACACGGCGTTGGATTTAGCGCCTGTGCATAGCGCTCATCTCCAGCGCCGTGTTTCTGATTCTGAAGCCCACAGTATTATGGTGCATGAGAGGGCGGCGCATGTGCCCTCGCTTCTTCATATCTGTTGTGACCGCGGGAGCGCGCGCGGTCACAACAGGACTGGAAAACAGCGGATCTTACCGATTAGCTGCAGCAGACGATATCGTAGCAGACGTCTTCTGCAGCTAATCAGGGTAAGATCAGCTGTGCTCCAGTCCTGTTGTGACCGCGTGCGCTCCCGCGGTCACAACAGATCTGAAGAAGCGAGGGCGCATGCACCGCCCTCTCATGCACCATAATACTGTGGACTTCAGAAACATGGCGCCGGAGATGAGCGCTATGCGCAGGCGCTAACTCTGACGCCGTGTAACTGAAGATTAGAAATTTACATACAGCCAGAGGGAGGGAAGAACAGGCAGCGGGGGGCGGGGGGGGATACATGTGCATAACCCGCCCGGACATTAGCAGCGAGGTGCACACGTCAATCAAAAAGTGCATGAATTTTCAAACTTTATAAAGTTGAATTTCACAGCCTAAACACCCGAGCTGCACCCTAATGGTATGTACAGCCTGTGCTTGATAGTGCCAGTACTGCACTGGCTGCACCTTATACATGAAAATCCTGATGTTTGGTTCCCTTTAAAAATAACAAAAAAGGTGGGCTTGGTTAACCTTTTAGCATGAAACACAACACATTTGTTTGCATGCTATAGAAAAATTGCCAAAAAGTCACATACGATAGACAGGTCATAGATGTATTACAAAAGTGTGGAATAACTACAGTTATGTTGCAACCATTTTTAACACGCATAAAAAGTCACAAATCTGGTAAAATTCTAATTAATGTGACACATCTGACACATGGTCTTTTGTTCTTATCTAAAATTATGCAGTGTACCAATTAAGAAGTATAAAAAGTTGCAAATTGAACAATATTTTACATTGACTTGCAAGCTTTGACACACTCAACTCAGGCCCTTACCTAACTTTGGAAAGTATATTACAATCCTTAAAGCGGTAGTCCAGTACTTTTCTGTTGAGGGCCTATTTTTAGGATAGGTCATCAATATCAGACCAATAGGGGTGCAACACTTGGCACCCTCGCCGATCAGTTGTTACTAGTTCCAGACGGACTTGAATATTTGCGGAGGTGCATAGCAGAGCTCTGTCGACTTTATAGCTTGAATGAATAAGGCCTTCTGCCCACGAGGCGTATTTTATGCGTTTTTTCATGAGTTTGTCCCTGCTTTTTTTAATCAATAAAAGCTAGGAAAAAGCATCCCAGCGAAGTCTATGAGAATCGTACCTTGCTGTGCACACACTGCTTCTTTTTTCTTGCAGATTTTGTTGCTGAAAAAAGAAGCAGTGTGTCAACTGTTTGTGTGTTAATTTTCTGCGTTTCTATAATCCCCTGCTGAGCTTTATCACTACATGGCATTATAGTGCAGCACTTCGCCTCACACACCGTGCATACACCATGGTGTGCGAGGCTCTCCGTACCTCAGTAATCCGGGGTCGTCATAGTGACAACCCCGGGTTACTATAGCAGCGATCGGATCCCTGTGATCGCATTACAGGGACCCGACTGCTAGGGAGAAGGAAGCAATCCCTCTCCCTGCCTTCTGAATGCTGTGATCGCACTGATCCCAGCATTCAGGGGGTTAAACTGCCGGGAGCGGTGAGGGCACCACTGCGGGCAGTGAGAGTCGGGTCCTAATTGTAACATCAGCTGGAGACCCGGCAGCGATCATGAGGGTACAGCTCCTGAACTCTCACAATCGCCATGACAAAAAGGAGCAGGAAAATATAGGCAAATGCAAAAAAAAAAATGCACCCTTTTTCTGCTGCGTTTTTCCTGCCAAAACATGCTTTTTTATGTGCAGAAAAGAAGCACATAAAAAAGCAACGTGGGCACATAGCCTTAAGATGAATCTGCAGTACCTTGCTGTGGCCACTATTCAGTTGATGCCCACAGCGGGCGGTGCTGTTCTGCTCCCCAGCTGATGATATCCGGTCGATGTTGGCACCAGAAACAGCTGATCGTGGGGGTGAGAGTGTCTCACCACCAACAATTTTATACTGATGACCTATCCTAAGGAAAAGCCCTCCATAGAAAATTACTAGACAATTCCTTTAAAAAGTAGTACTTACTAGAGATGAGCAGACCCGTGGAAGTTCGGTTTGGAGGGGTCAGCCGGACTTGGTTTGGGACCCGAACTTGACCTGAACTCCAATGGAAGTCACTAGTTGGGCAGCTCGGGTCTCCGGCCACATGCAGCCAGCCATAAATAGATGACTTTTGGGGGCGGGTTTTTCTATTTTTCTTTTTTGGTGCACACTACACCTGAGCACACTGTTGTTACCCCCAGTGCGAGCCTTTCACATACTGCAAGCGGCTCACACTGGGCCGAGCACTGAGCACAGTGATGCTCGCGCGAGTGGTTTGTGTACGTAAAGCATCCAAACTCTATTTTTTGTTTTTGGAAAATTTGTGTTCAGTATGAACATCGAACACTCAACCTTGGGTTCGTTCATCTCTAATACTTACATAATTTACACCAAATTTATCATAAGGTGCAAAACATGATAAATATTGAGCTGAAATTACAAATTTTTTTTATGAATTTGGATCAGCGTCTTTTTCTGTAGTTTCACCACAAATAATGTCTAAATACAGTTTTGTCATAATAACAATAACACACATTTTAATTAATCCAAGTGAATTGAAGCAATGGAATAAAATCACAGCATCTGAAATTAAATAAATTACACTTATACCTGCCAAGCTTTTTGCCCTCACCACTAAAGGCCTTGAACTTTAGCCTTGGTTTAACATATTCTTGGTCTTGATGGTCTTCCATGTCTAAGCGGACTTGACCTCCATGCACCATTCGCTGCAGCTCGAAAGGAATTTCCCTAAAATAGAATGGGTAGAGAATATATAGGAACAGGTGAAGAAACAATTTTGTTATGCAGCAGGTAAAATATTTGTTTTATTTATGAGACAGCATGACACCTCTAATATAGTAATGCATTGCTTATTAAAATAGGGATGATTAAGGGCCTGAATGTCCCTTCCTCTGCAGCTTTTATACCTATATTCCAGGTACCTATGTGACGGGCCCACGGGGTCTGGGGAGTTACTTGTCACCGGGCCAGTGTAGGGGGGTGGGATGTCACAGCGGCCAGGCCCGGTTCCGTGACCCCGGCGGTGTCAATAAAGATGGACGAATGGAATATTTACAGGGGAGAAGAGTTTGTATTTGTGACGCCACCTGTGGGTTACAGCTAATGTAGGAGTCGTTGATGCGGGAGGTATCCTCTGGGGCAGATGGTAGCACAGATTGGATGGTACAGCTCTCCACAGGCAGAGCTCAGGCCCTGGGGATGATGAGAGTGATAGTCTCTGATGGTGGCGGGGCGTGAGGGCGACAACCAGCAGTGATGAGACAACACAGGGGTTGCAGTCAAAGTTCTTCACTCACTGAGAAACCACCGCCTTTGGAGTGAGGAGATCCGCTGTTATGGGCTCCAGTCGATTCCAGATAGTTCGGAGGTCAAGGCCGGTGTTCCTTCTGTGTGTCCTTTCTACTGGTAATCCCTCCACCCCAGCACCTGGTCAGTGGAACGGGTCATGGTGCTTGTTGCGCTCCCAGCGAGCCCTGGGATCCCCCTTCTTCCTAAGAACCCAGGCCGAGCCACTCCAGCTCCAAGCCACAGGTCCCTGGTTCTTTCGTGTCCTCTCTCTCTTGTTTGCTGTTGCCTGTTCCAGGTCCAGGCGAGAACTACTGATGTGTTATGTTGCTCCTCACTTCCCCTGATCTTGCCCCGCCTCACGGTTTCTGAACTAGTGGGCAGGAGGTCCCATACCTCCTTATGGCCACCTCCAGCACCTACCCTAGCCCAGTCCCAGTGGGAGGGCAGCTAACTGTGTGTTGGATAAATTGTGGTGTGCAACGGTGAATGACCTCCTTCTTACCCGGGATGAATACTACACCTCGGCTGAGGTGCAGTACCCTGTGGCGCCTGAAGCTAAAAGGGAATTTTCTAATTTAATTCATTGGTGAATTGAAAAATACACTTAAATTTCACAAAAATATGCTTTTCTGTATTATAGTTTGGTGAAAGTGCCAACCATTTGTGCTGTGAATGATGCAAACCACCTATAATAAATCACTCTCATATCTCAGTGTTGCTGACACAGCATCTATTGTTATTCCACCATTTACCTCCACCTGCAACTGGAATATATTGTATCCTTTGATTAATAGGACCAATTAAAAGTCCTCAGACATGGTTATGAGTCAATGACATTGTTGACGATCGTGCTCCACACAATATTTTGTTCGTTTTGACAGCAGCCCTATCTTCATAATATGCTGTGTTTGCATAGGGCCATTGTAGGTTGATAACTGATCTACTATGACTTTTATAAAAAGCATATTACATAGTGAAAGCTATATAAACATACACTTAGTAGTTCATCAGTTATAGCTACATCCAACGCAGAAAGGCAACCATCTGGCTACATAGTCTCCAAAATCTAAGGGGTACTTTACACGTTGCGACATCACTACTGCGATGTCGTTGGGGTCAAATCGAAAGTGACGCACATCCGGCGCCGGTAACGACGTCGCAACGTGTAAAGCCTAGATGCACCGATAAACGATCGCAAAAGTGTCGTAAATCGGTGATCTGTGTAGTGTCGGTCATTTTCATAATTTGGCTGCAGCGACAGGTACGATTTTGGTCCTCGTTCCTGTGGCAGCACACATCACTGTGCATGAAGCCGCAGGAGCAAGGAACTTCTCCTTACCTGCCTCCACCGGCAATGCGGAAGGAAGGAGGTGGGCGGGATGTTTACGTCCCACTCATCTCCGCCCCTCCACTTCTATTGGCCGCCTGCCGTGTGACGTCGCTGTGCCGCCACATGACCCGCCCCCTTAGGAAGGAGGCAAGTTGCTGGCCAGAGCGATGTCGCAGGGCAGGTAAGTGCGTGTGAAGCTGCTGTAGCGATAATGTTCGCTACGGCAGCTATCACAAGATATCGCATGTGGACGGGAGCAGGGACTATCGCGCTCGGCATCGCTATCATCGGCTAGCGATGTCGCAGTGTGCAAAGTACCCCTTAGACTGGTAAACTCGCACTATTGTGTAAAGCTCCTGACACACATCAATTATCCATGTGATTTGCTGAGGACAAATATAAAAATAATTGATAACTGATATGTTCTGTTTCCATAAATGTAGAAATCAATTATTTTTTAACTTTCAAAAACTTTACTGGGAGCTCCGTATTGTTCGTATAGACAGTGCAGCAGGGTGTCTGGACTATGGTAGCAGATATGAATGGGAATCAGTTAACAGAAATATCATTATGATCTCTTACGAGTAATGCAGAAGAGCCCCTTCTGGGGATCATGGGGTAACAGGGGCAATCCGAACATACTATAAAGTTATAAAGTACATATCAAGAAAAATTTCTTTACTTCCCCACCATAATATTTGTGGTATCTTAACTCAAGAGATTATATAATCAAAAACAAACAGGAAACAGAGTATATTGTACCAATTATTTCTTTTTTATTTTACAAAAGTCATAAACATTAATTATTCAACACCCATTAAAAACACTAAAAGAAAATCACTTGAAAAAAACAATAATGGAGGAATTTTGACCATTAACCTATTGATAAGACAGGTGAGGGGATACACTGCTCAAAATTATTAGATTTATAAGTAAATTAAAATGTATAAATCGAGCAACACCCCAACACCATCCCCAATAGTGAAATATATTGCACTAATGGAACCAATATATGAGAAGCCTCTGTATAGCACTTTATTAAATACCCAACAAGTCAATTAATTTATAGATTCTATTCCCACTTTTCAGTAAATACTCTGTAAAAATATAAGATGACATAAATATATAGCTAATTAATTATAAAGTAAAAAATAAATAGGAAAATAAAAATATTTTTACAATAATATATAAGGGGTATAAGTATTCAAAATCTCAACAGACAAAAAATTGGCTAATATGAATATATGAGGAGGTCAGCCAGTTTATATATATATATATATATATATATATATATATATATATATATATATATATATATAAGATTCTGGTAAAAAAAACATTACAACTATTTGAGTGAAAATCCTATAGATGTAAAATAGGCAACAAAAATGTACCTATTAAAACAAAGGATATGCCCAGGTTACACCCAATTCTGACATAAGCCAGCTACCTATAACCAGAGGCTCAAATCTCTCAGCATATGAATCAATCCCTGCAATACTTACAGAGTAAAGATTAAAAAAAACACCAAACACCTCAACGCACGTTTCAAGGAAACCTTTTCATCATATTTTCATATTTTATAAATCTAATAATTTTGAGCAGTGTATCCCCCTCACCTGTCTTATCAATAGGTTACTGGTCAAAATTCCTCCATTATTGTTTTTTTCAAGTGATTTTCTTTTGGTGTTTTTACTATCCAATGCAACTCAAATGTGCTTACATTTGCTCACAGCCAGAGCTGATCAGCATGGGTGGAGGACTGACCCGATATCAATGGTCATCACTACCATTTGACCGGGCATTACCTTTAAAGGTAGATTTGTATACAAATTAAAAAAATAAATTACCCTCTTTTTACGGATTCCAGAAACTGAGCATTGACTGGATCTGTGTATGAACGAAGCTCTCCATCGTCTAAACTAAAGCCATTGCTCCATAGTTTGAGAACTATCTGCACCTGCCAAAAATATGATAAAACACTATTAGACGGTGTAAAAAAAATTATAAATTACGTTTTAACTAAAATTCAGAATTAGGCCATGCCGCTGAGAAATATAGCTAGTGCTGTTATAACTTGTACATGGAAACACCACAATGTCTCTATAACAAAGAAAACTACTGTACAATAACTACAGACATGGACGTTTTATTTGCTTTAGTAAATTTGTGGACTTTCACTGTTAGTTTCTCTACATCTAAGTCAAAGTTCATGGTCAATCAGGATCATGGGCATGAGAGCAGAGAGGATTACCAACGTGTTGGCACAGAGACAGGCTAATGCCCTTGAAATGGTCAATCAGCCTTGACATAACAATCAGTGACGCACTAAAATGATAAGAACAGCATGTAATAACACGCATTGCAAGGTAGTAATAAACCATCTGATACTACAGACCGATATTTACACGTAACACTAAAGTAACATCAAAATATATTATTTGCTTCACCAATTAAAAGATAAGTAGCTCATCAGCATGTTACTTATACATATTTTATTGCAGTAGATTGTGCTATTATTTTTCCTTTATTTTATTCTGAAATGTTGGCTGACCTATTAGATGAGGTCTGGCTTCACTGCAGTAAGTTGACATATTTTGTCGGCTGTACACAAGGTCTGGGGCACACTCTTGTATTACGGCAGATCCCCTTTGTACATAGCTGGCATAAGGCTTTGCAAAAATTACTTGGGTATACTGAGGAATACAAAAGAATCAGCGATAGTTTTATTAGGTATGATGGTCAGTGTACTATTACTTAGTTACCTACTGTATTTTTCCTTTTATAAGATGCACCAGATTATAAAACGCATCCCAAATTTAGAGAAAAAACAAAAGGAAAAAGAAAATATGAGGTCCGTCTTATAATCCAGTGGTGTCTTACCGGAGGGGAAGCGGCAGCAGTAGTGGAGCAGGGAGGGTGCTAGAGTAGGGCGATGCTGCCAGCAGTGCAGGGGGTGTCCCAGATGTTCGCTGCGGACGGCGGCACTGAGAGGCTCTGCTACGCAGTGGGCTCAGCTGTGCTGTGGGCTCTGCTGCGCTGCGGGTGGTAAGGCAGGGGCTGCCATCCTGCAAGCCCGCACCGCAGACATTAAGGATGACGGCCCCTTACTCACCGCCTGCAGCGCAGCAGAGCCCACAGCGCACCGTCCGCAGTACAGCCCAGCCTGAAGCATCGCCCCTGCCTGCTGTGACCTCTCTCCAGCACCCCCCGGTAAGCTATATTCAGCTACAAGATCATAATTTTGTTTCTCTCACTGACAGCAATCAATCATATGTACTGTGTAATGGCTGTGTCTGACCATACAGGGACATAGTCTGATCATACCATATCATGAAAACTAAGGAAGCAACTAGACAGATCAGGGATAAAGTTGTGGAGAAGAGTAAGGCAGAGGTAGATTGTAAAAACATATGAAAATCTAAAGAAGCAGCCAAGAAGTCCCTGGTTACTCTGAAGGAGCTACATAGATCTACACTTCAGGTGTAAGATTCTGTCCACAGGACAACTATTAGTAGTATACTCGACAAATCTGGCCTTTATGGAAGAGTGGCAAAAAGAAAATTATTTTTGAAAGCAAGAGATAAGAGGTTCCGTTTGCAGTTGTCAAAAAACACAGCTAGCATGTGGAAGAAGGTGCTCTGGTCAGATGAGACCAAAGAGAACTTTTTAGCGCTAAATGCAAAACGCTGTGTGGCAGAAAACTAACACTGCACATCACCCAGAAAACACCTTCCCCATCATCAAACATGGTGGTGGCAGCATCATGTTGTGGGGATGCTTTTCTTCAGAAGTGACAGGGAAGCTGGTCAGAGTTTATGTAAAGATGGATGGTGCTACATACAAGGCAATCCTGGAGAAAAGCATGTTAAAGGCTGCAAAATATTTGACACTGGGGCAAAGGTTCATCTTCCAGCAGAACAATAAACCTAAACATACGGCAGAGCAGGGCTTATTTTCAGGGTAGGCCATATTCTCGAGGAAACACGGTTGGGGGAAAGTTTACCCAACAAAAAATGCAGACCCCCACCTTCCCAGAAGAATCATACTTACCAGACCCCGGGTGTCTGCGTCGCTCCCAGCTCCTCCAGCAATCTTCGAGGTGCGCTCTCAGCTGGTATGCTCCACGTGGTCCTCCTTTGCTTCTGTCCGACACTCACATATATGAAATCACACACACACACATCAGATTGCACACACAATCGCACACACACTCACCACATCCAGCGATACTGATTGCTTCCGGCCGGCAGGAGGAACCTGGGATGCAGTGCAGTGGAGCACGAGGATATGCAGGGGAACATATAGACTAACTACGTCGGAAAGCATCGATGTGTCCCACCTCAGCTCCTCCATGCATTCCACCGCAGGTCCTCGCGCCCCACTGCACTGCGTCTCCCAGGTTCCTCTGCCAGCCGGAGGCAATCGGTATCCCCGGATGTGGCGAGTGTGTGTGTGCGATCTGATGTGTGATTGTGTGTGCGATCTGATGTGTGATTGTGTGTGCGATCTGATGTGTGATTGTGTGTGCGATCTGATGTGTGATTGTGTGTGCGATCTGATGTGTGATTGTGTGTGCGATCTGATGTGTGTGGGTGTGCGATCTGATGTGTGTGGGTGTGCGATCTGATGTGTGTGGGTGTGCGTTCCACAGCAGGTCCTTGATTCATTCCACTGCAGGTCCTCCCATGTGGCGTCTGATATGATTACAGGGTCTTCGGTCTTTTCTCTTTTGAGGGTGTCTGCTTCCTACAATGAAGGGTTCTGCAGTATTGTTTAACTGTTTTAGTTGCATGGACCCTTTATTATTGACCCGTGACTAGGGCTTATTTTCGGGGTAGGGGTTATATTTAAGCCAAAAATTCCTGCTAGGGTTTATTTTCAGAGTAAGGGGTACTTTGCACGCTGCGACATCGCTAGCGATCTCGTTAGCGATGTGAAATGCTAGATCGCAAGTGCGATCTTTCGAGATCGCACATAGGTCATTTTAAGCATGTGCGATCTCGAAAGATCGCACTTGCGATCTAGCATTTCACATCGCTAACGAGATCGCTAGCGATGTCGCAGCGTGCAAAGTACCCCTTAGTCTTATTTTCGGGGAAACATGGTATCTCCTCACACATTCCCCCACCCCATACTGTCTCCTCACATATCCCCCAAAGTGTCTCCTCAAAATTCCCCCTTTACTGTCTTTTTACACATTGTTCCCCTGCTCATGCTGTGTCCTCACTCACATTTCCCCTCCTGCCATGCCCATAGTGCTGTGTCTTCACACATTCACCTCTCCCCTGCTCATACATCTCCCCCCATCTTTAGATACTGCTTCCTCACACATTTTCCCTGGCCCATGTCCATACTATCTCTTGTCAAAGTTACCTTGCCGCCTATCATGTCCTCTGCGGCGCAGTAGAGCTGCCAGCAGCGTCACCAACTGATGTGATCGTGCTGGTGATGTTGTCCTGACCCAGAAGTATCAGCAGTCAGGGCTTCAATTGTCCTTGCTCCTTAAAAACGCAAGTACAATTGAATGCTAGGAGCCAAGGTTTTACATGTTCTCTTTCGGAGAATGACCAAATAAGGCAGGAAAATGCAACTGCTTGGGGGGACACCTTTGACTACTGCATCAGGTAGCCAAGTGGTGCCCTATTGCCGACCATGCCCAGGGCAAGTGCCACGTCTCTCACCTGAGATACACTACTGCAGATAAGTCTCGATGTGGAAATAAAAGGCAAAGTGTTCTAAGGAGATACAACAACTTTGTAATTGCTTTTCAAAAAAAAACCAAACAAACAACATTTTGCTGTGCAACGTGTCTATAATGTTCTTTACTTGAGAGATATGCAAAAAAGATACAAATCTGTAAGAGCTCCTCAAAGTTCTGATTGTTCTCTGTGCTCTCCTCCCTTCTCTCAATATTAAAGGTAACTTGTACACAGATCTCCATGTCTGGAGATAGGGGAAAGCATTTACAGTCTCAGAAAAGGCAGGAAAAAGCAGGCTATAGAAAACAAGGGAAGCACATTTTAACATTCAGGCTATGTGCCCATGTAGCGTATTTTCATGCAGTTACGCTGCGATCTGCACCGCAGCGTAACTGCATGCGTCCTGCGTCCCCAGCACAATCTATGAAGATTGTGCCTAACCCATGCCCACGTGGCGTATTAGAACGCAGCGATTCAGCTGCTGCCAAATCGCTGCGTTCTAAAAAGTGACATGTCCCTTCTTTCGTGCGCTTTGCATGCTGTCTATAGGGAGAGGCAGCATGCAGAGCGCACGAATTCTGCAGGCACCAGGCGCTTCAGAATGGAGCTTTTCAGCTACGCTCTGAAGCGGACCTTGTACGTTGCGGTGCAGAGCGCACACGTGGGCACATAACCTCAGTGACACATATGTCCTGATTAAGTACAAGGGAGTAAGGCAGATATAAGATGTAAAGTTTGGAAAAAAAAGATCCGTACATTCCTTGACCAAGAATCTGCAAAAACACTAGTCCATGCCCTTATTATCTCCCGGCTCGACTATTGCAACCTCCTGCTCTCCCCTCCCTTCTAACACTCCAATCTATCTTACGCTCTGCTGCCCGACTAATCCACCTGTCCCCCCGCTATTCCCTGGCCTCTCTTCTCTGCCAATCTCTTCACTGGCTTCCCATTGACCAGTTCAAAATACTAACCATGACATAGAAAGCCATCCACAACCTGTCTCCTCCATACATCTGTGACCTAGTCTCCGTGTACCTACCTGCACACAACCTCCAATCTTCACCAGGTCTCCTTCTCTCCTGCTCCCTTATCTCCTCTTCCCACAATCGCATACAAGATTTCTCCCTTGCCTCTCCCATACCTTCAAAAGGAACCTGAAGACCCACCTCTTCCGATAAGAATACAACCTGCAATCTCCCCTCAGTCCACTATACCGCTCCACGACCAGCTTTACTCTCACCTACTGTATCTTCGCCCATCCCCTGTAGACTATGAGCCCTCGCGGGCAGGGTCCTCTCTCCTCCTGTACCAGTCTATGCCTTGTATTGTTCATGATTATTATACTTGTCTATGTATGTCTTCCCCTTTTTCACATGTAAAGCGCCAAGGAATAAATGGCGCTATAATAATAAATAATAATATTTATGTTGCTATGAGAGAACACACTCGAATATTGTTTAAGGAATGGGATGAAGATTAGGACGGGGCCACACGGGGCACTAGTGTGATCTTAGCATGACACTCGGCTCACGCTGGCAGTATAGCAGAGCCGAGTGTCATGCGAGTATCCCTGCGACTGAGGTCCGACTGTGCGAGCGGACCTCAGCTGCGGGGAGCGGGCTGGCTCTGATGAGGGGCGGACCAGTGCTGCGGAGGGGAGGGATTTATCTCCCTCTCTCCTCTGTAGCCAGCTATTGCGATTCTCGCTCTGCACGCGCGGTACACCGGTGTACCGCGAGTGCAGTGCGATTTTCCTCTCGCCCCATACACTTGAATGGGTGCGAGAGAAAAGGCCCCGTCACACACAGAGATAAATCTTTGGCAGATCTGTGGTTGCAGTGAAATCATGGACATATTGTTCCATTTGTACACAGCCACAAACCTGGCACTGATTGTCCACAATTTCACTGCAACCACAGATCTGCCGCAGATTTATCTCTATGTGTGACAGGTCCTAAAGAGTCTCGCATTACAATCGCAGCATGCTGCGATTGTTTTCTCGGTCCGATTGGGGCTGAGAAAATAATTACTCATGTGCGCTGTCACACAGGCTAGAATTGGTCTGAGTGGAATGCGATGTTTTGCCTTAGGCCTTAGGGGTACTTTGCACGCTGCAACATCGCTAGCCGATGCTAGCGATGCCGAACGTGATAGTACCTGCCCCTGACGCAGCTGCGATATCTTGTGATTGCTGCCGTACCGAACATTATCGCTACGGCAGCTTCACATGCACTCACCTGCCCTGCGACGTCGCTCTGGCCGGCGAACAGCCTCCTTCCTAAGGGGGCGGGTCGTGCGGCGTAACAGCGACGTCACACTGAAGGCGGCCAATAGAAGCGGAGGGGCGGAGATGAGCGGGACGTAAACATTCCGCCCACCTCCTTCCTTCCACATAGCGGGCGTGAGCCGCGGTGACGCAGGTAAGCTGATGTCCCTCGCTCCTGCGGCTTCACACATAGCGATGTGTGCTGCCGTAGGGAACGAGGAACAACATCGTACCGTCGCTGCAGGTAAATTATGAAAATGCCGGACACTACACTGATGATACAATTACGACGCTTTTGCACTCTTTAATCGTATCACAAAGGATTTGCACACTACGATATCAACAGCGACACCGGATGTGCGTCACTTTCGATTTGACCCCACCGAGATCGCAGCTGCGATGTTGTAGTGTGCAAAGTACCCCTTACAGTGCACTTACTTACAAACCTACTCTTTCCTACTCAGATGCTACGCTTTTTAAAACCATGTCTTTAAAATGTCAGCTAAATCATAACCCTCAACTTGATCTTAAAATCATAACAAAAGTGCATACTGCCAGGACATAATATTCATGTTCTCTGCAGTTAAAAGCTTTAACTTGTCGTAAAGGGGTTCTTCACTTTGTATAGTCTTTTAAAATAGTGTTTTAAAATCATAAGATGAAACCACTTACATCAGGTCCTCCAGGAAAGAGCTCATCCCCATGAATGTATTCAGATTGTCTTATTGATGAATCACCCAGAATGTAACCACCACCGGAAAAAGACTAGAAAAAAAAGACAACAACCATTCATACACCTTTGTCTTCCAGTAATAACTTCATTCTACGAGTACAAACCCTAGTATGCCTGTCATGGTATTTTTAGCAAGCAGTTGTGGCAACTATCTATCAGGTGCACCCGATACTGTGGGCCTCATACTGCAGAAGTACCAAGACTGAATTTCAGTACAGTACAGCCACTAAGAAACATAATCCAAAAAGATGATCCAGCATTAGAAAAGCCTAATTTTATTAGAACATTAAGAATTATGTACCAAAAAAAGGGCACATTTGTGGGTTATGCATTTACATGTGTTGTCTCTTAATCATAACCTGATCATAACCTTACGATTAAAAGGTCAACTGCAAATATGACTTTTTTCTGTACTCTCTTTGTACATAACTATTAAGGTTCTGACAAAATGAGCCATTTATAGTGCTGGATCATATTTTTGGATTGGACTCATTCTTCGGTGTTGATCCGGAGCACTTTAACACGTGAGCTGGTATTCCATTTTCATTGCTAAGAAACCTACAGAGCTGTGCGTGCTGAAAGGGAAGATCAGCTGACTGGTCCGTGAGATGGACCACCACTGATCTGACAATAATGGCCTATCCTGTGGTTCTGTATGACCCCTATAACATGTGGTATGTCATCAACACAAAAAATATAACATGAATAATGTAAAGGAGATGCTATACAAAACATGCCTGCAGAATGATGAAAACTGCAGAAACACTACATACAGTGCCTACAAGTAGTATTCAACCCCCTGCAGATTTAGCAGGTTTACACATTCGGAATTAACTTGGCATTGTGACATTTGGACTGTAGATCAGCCTGGAAGTGTGAAATGCACTGCAGCAAAAGAAGGGAATTTTGTTTACTTACCGTAAATTCCTTTTCTTCTAGCTCCAATTGGGAGACCCAGACAATTGACAATTGGGGTGTATAGCTTCTGCCTCCGGAGGCCACACAAAGTATTACACTTAAAAGTGTAAACCCCTCCCCTCTGCCTATACACCCCCCCGTGCATCACGGGCTCCTCAGTTTTGGTGCAAAAGCAGAAGGAGGAAACTTATAAATTGGTCTAAGGTAAATTCAATCCGAAAGATGTTCGGAGAACTGAAAACCATGAACCAAGAACAATTCAACATGAACAACATGTGTACACAAAAGAACAACAGCCCGAAGGGAACAGGGGCGGGTGCTGGGTCTCCCAATTGGAGCTAGAAGAAAAGGAATTTACGGTAAGTAAACAAAATTCCCTTCTTCTTTGTCGCTCCATTGGGAGACCCAGACAATTGGGACGTCCAAAAGCAGTCCCTGGGTGGGTAAAAGAATACCTCGGTAAAAGAGCCGTAAAACGGCCCCTTCCTACAGGTGGGCCACCGCCGCCTGAAGGACTCGCCTACCTAGGCTGGCATCTGCCGAAGCGTAGGTATGCACCTGATAGTGTTTCGTGAAAGTGTGCAGACTCGACCAGGTAGCCGCCTGACACACCTGCTGAGCCGTAGCCTGGTGCCGCAATGCCCAGGACGCACCCACGGCTCTGGTAGAATGGGCTTTCAGCCCTGAAGGAACCGGAAGCCCAGAAGAACGGTAGGCTTCAAGAATTGGTTCCTTGATCCACCGAGCCAAGGTTGACTTGGAAGCCTGCGACCCTTTACGCTGGCCAGCGACAAGGACAAAGAGCGCGTCCGAGCGGCGCAGGGGCGCCGTACGAGAAATGTAGATTCTGAGTGCTCTCACAAGATCTAACAAGTGCAAATCCTTTTCACATTGGTGAACTGGATGAGGGCAAAAAGAAGGTAAGGAGATATCCTGATTGAGATGAAAAGGGGATACCACCTTAGGGAGAAATTCCGGAACCGGACGCAGAACCACCTTGTCCTGGTGAAACACCAGGAAGGGGGCTTTGCATGACAGTGCAGCTAGCTCAGATACTCTCCGAAGTGATGTGACTGCCACTAGGAAGACCACCTTCTGCGAAAGGCGTGAAAGAGAAATATCCCTCATTGGCTCGAAAGGTGGTTTCTGAAGGGCCGTTAGCACCCTGTTCAGATCCCAGGGTTCTAGCGGACGCTTGTAAGGAGGGACTATGTGGCAAACCCCCTGCAGGAACGTGCGTACCTGCGGAAGCCTGGCTAGATGCTTTTGAAAAAACACAGAGAGCGCCGAGACTTGTCCCTTAAGAGAGCCGAGAGACAAACCCTTTTCCATTCCGGATTGAAGGAAGGATAGAAAAGTGGGCAAGGCAAATGGCCAGGGAGTAAAACCCTGATCAGAGCACCAGGATAAGAAGATCCTCCACGTCCTGTGGTAGATCTTGGCGGACGTTGGTTTCCTGGCCTGTCTCATAGTGGCAATGACCTCTTGAGATAACCCTGAAGACGCTAGGATCCAGGACTCAATGGCCACACAGTCAGGTTGAGGGCCGCAGAATTCAGATGGAAAAATGGCCCTTGAGACAGCAAGTCTGGTCGGTCTGGTAGTGCCCACGGTTGACCCACCGTGAGATGCCACAGATCCGGGTACCACGACTTCCTCGGCCAGTCTGGGGCGACGAGGATGGCGCGGCGGCAGTCGGACCTGATCTTGCGTAACACTCTGGGCAGCAGTGCCAGAGGAGGAAAGACATAAGGCAGTCGAAACTGCGACCAATCCTAACTAAGGCGTCTGCCGCCAGAGCTCTGTGATCTTGAGACCGTGCCATGAATGCCGGGACCTTGTTGTTGTGCCGGGACGCCATTAGGTCAACGTCCGGCTTCCCCCAGCGGCAACAGATCTCTTGAAACACGTCCGGGTGAAGGGACCATTCCCCTGCGTCCATGCCCTGGCGACTGAGAAAGTCTGCTTCCCAGTTTTCTACGCCCGGGATGTGAACTGCGGAGATGGTGGAGGCTGTGGCTTCCACCCACAGCAGAATCCGCCGCACTTCCTGGAAGGCTTGCCGACTGCGTGTGCCTCCTTGGTGGTTGATGTATGCCACCGCCGTGGCGTTGTCCGACTGAATTCGGATCTGCCTGCCTTCCAGCCACGGCTGGAACGCTTTTAGGGCTAGATACACTGCCCTTATCTCCAGAACATTGATCTGAAGGGAGGACTCTGGCTGAGTCCAGGTACCCTGAGCCCTGTGGTGGAGGAAGACCGCTCCCCACCCTGACAGACTCGCGTCCGTCGTGACCACAGCCCAGGATGGGGGCAGGAATGATTTCCCCTTCGACAAAGAAGTAGGGAGAAGCCACCACTGAAGGGAGGCCTTGGCTGCCCGAGAAAGGGAGACGTTCCTGTCGAGGGACGTCGACTTCCTGTCCCATTTGCGGAGAATGTCCCATTGAAGTGGACGCAGATGAAACTGCGCAAATGGAACTGCCTCCATTGCTGCCACCATCTTCCCTAGGAAGTGCATGAGGCGCCTCAAGGGGTGCGACTGGGCTCCAAGGAGAGATTGCACCCCTGTCCGTAGTGAACGCTGTTTGTCCAGCGGAAGTTTCACTATCGCTGAGAGAGTATGAAACTCCATCCCAAGATATGTCAGCGATTGGGTCGGTGTCAATTTTGACTTTGGGAAATTGATGATCCACCCGAATGTCTGGAGAGTCTCCAGAGCAATGTTCAGGCTGTGTTGGCATGCCACCCGAGAGGGGGCCTTGACAAGAAGATCGTCTAAGTAAGGGATCACCCAGTGTCCCTGAGAGTGTAGGACTGCTACCACTGTTGCCATGACCTTGGTGAAGACCCGTGGGGCTGTCGCCAGGCCGAAAGGCAGTGCCACGAACTGAAGCTGTTCGTCCCCGATGGCGAAACGCAGGAAGCGCTGATGCTCTGGTGCAATCGGCACGTGGAGATAAGCATCCCTGATGTCGATTGATGCTAGGAAGTCTCCTTGGGACATCGAGGCGATGACGGAGCGGAGAGATTCCATCCGGAACCGCCTGGTTTTCACGTGTCTGTTGAGCAGTTTGAGGTCCAGAACGGGATGGAAAGATCCGTCCTTTTTTGGCACCACAAACAAGTTGGAGTAAAAACCGTGGCCCCATTGCTGAAGGGGGACAGGGATCACCACTCCTTCTGCCTTCAGAGTGCTCACCGCCTGAAGAAGAGCCTCGGCTCGCTCGGGGGGCGGAGATGTTCTGAAGAAACGAGTCGGAGGACGAGAGCTGAACTCTATCCTGTAACCGTGAGACAGAATGTCTCTCACCCATCGGTCTTGGACATGTGGCAACCAGGCGTCGCAAAAGCGGGAGAGCCTGCCACCGACCGAGGATGCGGTTTGGGGAGACCGAAAGTCATGAGGAGGCCGCCTTGGTAGCGGTTCCTCCGGAGGTCTTTTTAGGACGTGACTTAGACCGCCATGAATCAGAGTTCCTCTGACCCTTCTGTGGCCTGTTGGACGAGGAGAATTGAGACCTGGCTGAGGGCCGAAAGGACCGAAACCTCGGTTGTATCTTCCGTTGCTGAGGTCTGTTTGGTTTGGACTGGGGTAAGGACGAGTCCTTTCCCTTGGATTGTTTAATGATTTCATCCAATTGCTCGCCAAACAGGCGGTCGCCAGAAAATGGCAAACCGGTCAAGAACTTTTTGGAAGCAGAGTCTGCCTTCCATTCACGTAGCCACATGGCCCTGCGGACTGCCACTGAATTGGCGGAAGCTACCGCCGTACGGCTCGCAGAGTCCAGGACAGCATTCATGGCGTAGGACGCAAACGCCGACGCCTGAGAGGTTAAGGACACAACCTGCGGAGTAGCGGCACGTGTGACTGCATTAATCTCAGACTAACAAGCTGAGATAGCTTGGAGTGCCCATACGGCTGCGAATGCCGGAGCAAAGGACGCGCCTATGGCTTCATAGATGGATTTCATCAGGAGCTCTATCTGCCTTTCAGTGGCATCCTTGAGTGATGAGCCATCTGCCACCGCAACTATGGATCTAGCCGCCAGTCTAGAAACTGGAGGATCCACCTTGGGACACTGAGCCCAACCCTTGACTACGTCAGGGGGGGAAGGGATAACGTGTGTCATTAAGACGCTTAGTAAAGCGCTTATCCGGAAAAGCTCGGTGTTTCTGGACTGTATCTCTGAAGTTGGAGTGATCAAGAAACGCACTCCGTGTACGTTTGGGAAACCTAAATTGGAATTTCTCCTGCTGAGAAGCTGACTCCTCAATCGGAGGAGCTGGAGGAGAAAGTTCTAACACCTGATTGATGGACGCTATAAGGTCGTTTACTATGGCGTCCCCTTCAGGTGTATCAAGGTTGAGAGCGGCGTCAGGATCAGAGCCCTGATCTGCCACCTCCGCTTCATCCTCCAGAGAGTCCTCATGCTGTGACCCTGAGCAGTGTGATGAAGTCAAGGGAAGTTCCCAGCGAGCCCGCTTAGCCGGTCTGGGACTGCGGTCCGTGTCGGAGTCCTCACCATGGGACCTATGAGTCGCCCCAGGAGCACTTTGCTGCGCCGACCGAGGGGGGTCTGAGAGCAATGATTCAACAGTGCCCGGGGCCTGTGTTACCGGTCTGGACTGCAAAGCTTCTAGTATCTTAGCAGACCATCTATCCATAGACTCAGAAAGTTTGTCAGCGAATGCTGCAAACTCTGTCCCTGTCACCTGGACAGTGGCAACAGGTGGTTCCACCTGGGCCGAGGGTCCCACCGGTGGCTGAGGCTCCGGCTGAGTGAGTGTCACAGGGGCCGAGCATTGCACACAATGAGGGTAGGTGGAACCTGCAGGTAGCATAGCCGCACATGAGGTACAGGTTGCAAAATAGGCCTGTGCCTTGGCACCCTTGCTTTTTGCGGACGACATGCTGTTGTCTCCTCTTAGAGCAATCAGTGAGGGTATATAGCCAAAAGCAAATAGTGCGGCCGTACAGAGTAAATGTATACAATATAAGCATATAAATATACACTACGGCACCCAGGGGGGCCAGCACCTAGTAACAGGTGCGGCTTACCGACCGCCCTCAGCGGTTGTGTGACCACCAGATTCCCTGCCTGGGCCTCCCAGAGCTGTGGAGCTTGGTGTTGTGTCCCCTCTGAAGTTCTCCAGCGTCAGAAGTGCTGATAGGAATGGCTGCCAGCGTTCTGAGAGGAGGAGGGAGCCGTGGGCGTGCCTCAGAAAGTGCGGGAATCTGGTGCCCCACGGTGCTCAGTGAGGGGGGAGGAGGATACTAAGTATGCTCCAGCCCTCAGCGCTGACGTCCAGTGCAGCGTCCCGCCCTTACCCCTGACTGGCAGGCCCGGGGGCGGGATTATGCGGTACTAGGCCGCAAAAGCCGAGGACTAAAGTTATAAGCGCGGCCGGCAAACAAGCGCGGTCAGCGCGGTAGTCCCGGCGCACAAACACACCCAGCAGCTGCTGTAGCGTCCATTACACAGGCGCTCTATGCGCCGTCCCCAAGGGGACACAGAGTACCTCAGAGTAGCAGGGCCCTGTCCCTGATGATACCCGGCTCCTGTCCAGCAGATTCCCCCAGGGGCTGCGGAGGGAGCCCGGTCCCAGTGCATGGTGACCGGTTAGGATCCCACTTCACCCAGAGCCCCTAAGGGATGGGGAAGGAAAACAGCATGTGGCTCCAGCCTTTGTACCCGCAATGGGTACCTCGACCTTAACAGCACCGCCGACCAGAGTGGGGTGAGAAGGGAGCATGCCGGGGGCCCTGTTATGGGCCCTCTTTTCTTCCATCCGATATAGTCAGCAGCTGCTGCTGACTAAATTGTGGAGCTTGCGTGCATGTGTCTGCCTCCTTCAACACAAAGCAAAAAACTGAGGAGCCCGTGATGCACGGGGGGGTGTATAGGCAGAGGGGAGGGGTTTACACTTTTAAGTGTAATACTTTGTGTGGCCTCCGGAGGCAGAAGCTATACACCCCAATTGTCAATTGTCTGGGTCTCCCAATGGAGCGACAAAGAAAAGAATGTTATTTCTTTTTTTTTTTTTTTTTATTCAAAGGGTCATTTATTATTCAACCCCTCAAACCACCAGAATTCTGTTTGGTTCCCCTAAAGTATTAAGAAGTATTTCAGGCACAAAGAACAATGAGCTTCACATGTTTGGATTAATTATCTCTTTTTCCAGCCTTTTCTGACTAATTAAGACCCTCCCCAAACTTGTGAACAGCACTCATACTTGGTCAACATGGGAAAGACAAAGGAGCATTCCAAGGCCATCAGAGACAAGATCATGGAGGGTCACAAGGCTGGCAAGGGGTACAAAACCCTTTCCAAGGAGTTGGGCCTACCTGTCTCCACTGTTGGGAGCAACATCCGGAAGTGGAAGCCTTATGGAACTACTGTTAGCCTTCCACGGCCTGGACAGCCTTTGAAAGTTTCCACCCGTGCCGAGGCCAGGCTTGTCCGAAGAGTCAAGGCTAACCCAAGGACAACAAGGAAGGAGCTCAGGGAAGATCTCATGGCAGTGGGGACATTAGTTTCAGTCAATACCATAAGTAACGTACTCCACCGCAATGGTCTCCGTTCCAGACGAGCCCGTAAGGTACCTTTACTTTCAAAGCGTCATGTCAAGGCTCGTCTACAGTTTGCTCATGATCACTTGGAGGACTCTGAGACAGACTGGTTCAAGGTTCTCTGGTCTGATGAGACCAAGATCGAGATCTTTGGTGCCAACCACACACGTGACGTTTGGAGACTGGATGGCACTGCATACGACCCCAAGAATACCATCCCTACAGTCAAGCATGGTGGTGGCAGCATCATGCTGTGGGGAAGGGGCCTGGCCATCTGGTCCGCATCCATGGGAAGATGGATAACACGGCCTACTGGAGATTTTGGCCAAGAACCTCCGCTCCTCCATCAAGGATCTTAAGATGGGTTATCATTTCATCTTCCAACAAGACAACGATCCAAAGCACACAGCCAAGAAAACCAAGGCCTGGTTCAAGGGGGGAAAAATCAAGGTGTTGCAGTGGCCTAGTCAGTCTCCTGACCTTAACCCAATTGAAAACTTGTGGAAGGAGCTCAAGATTAAAGTCCACATGAGACACCCAAAGAACCTAGATAACTTGGAGAAGATCTGCATGGAGGAGTGGGCCAAGATAACTCCAGAGACCTGTGCCGGCCTGATCAGGTCTTATAAAAGACGATTATTAGCTGTAATTGCAAACAAGGGTTATTCCACAAAATATTAAATCTAGGGGTTGAATAATAATTGACCCACACTTTTATGTTGAAAATTTATTAAAATTTAACTGAGCAACATAACTTGTTGGTTTGTAAGATTTATGCATCTGTTAATAAATCCTGCTCTTGTTTGAAGTTTGCAGGCTCTAACTTATTTGCATCTTATCAAACCTGCTAAATCTGCAGGGGGTTGAATACTACTTGTAGGCACTGTACAAGAATTTAAAGGGGCAGTGGATTTTGTCCTTATCTTGACAAATGTGTTGGGGTAATGATTTTGTAGCATTTCTCCTTTGTGAAGTGCAGCTTAGGCTACATTCACACTTCCGTTGTTTTAAATCTGTCAGGTCCATCGTTGCGACGCAACAACAGATCCATCGTTTTTTAGATGTCAACTGACGCAACGGATGTGTTATTTCACAGGATTCCGTTCACAGGAATCCTGTGAAAAAACTGATCCGTTGCATCCGTTACATCCACTGTGCGTTTGTTTTTTGACGGATCCGTCGTGATCCGTTTGTGTTTGGGACAGCCCAATGGGTGTGCCAAACATGCTGGGCATGCTCAGTAGAGCATGACGGAATCCAGCACTGTGTGACGGGTTACGGCCGAATCCAGCACCATAGACAGCTATTATAGCTTTTGACGGATTGTGGCGTAATTCTGCGGAGTGCGTTTTTTTGCCGCTCCAAAAAAGTTACATTGTGTGTTCATACCGCCCGACGGTCATTCCACGACTGATCCGTCGCACGGCGGATGCAACGCAAGGCCATCCGTCGCAATCCATCATCAATTCAAATCTATGGGGAAAAAACGGATTCCTGCAAAATATTTATTTTTTTAGTCCAGCCTTCTTTACAGACTGCACACTCCTCTGCATGGCTATTAATTGAGTAGTAAGTGACCAGCCCTGTCCTTCAGCCTCCGTCAACTGAGAAACAACCTCTCTATGTGGTGACATGTCCCTCCATCAGCTGTCATGTAAAGGACTTTGCAGTCAGTGACGGAGCCTGTACTTACTGTATAAGCAGGTGGTGCTTCATAATGGTAACGAACCTGGAATATACATTAGTGTTACAAAATCACGTCCCTTACATACCTGCTAAAATAAAGATATAGTGGATAGAGCGGTGAAGCTGATGGATGCCATTTAATACATTTCTCTAAAAGTGAAATTTGGGACAACCCCCTGGTGGAATTAGATGGTAATTTCCACTACAGGATTTTTGGTGATTACCTTGTCGTTCTGATGGAGCACAAGGCCCAGTCAATAAGGGCTCGTGCACACTCGCACCCAGCCTGGGTATATGACTATACCCGCCTCAACACATGTTTTTATGATTTGAAGTAAAGATTCTCCTCCTCAGTATGGTTACGGTGATACCAAACATGTCCAATTTTTTAATTAATTTTAGTGGTGAAAAAAAATTGGGGATGTTGTGTTGCCATATTCCAAGACCCGTAACATTTTCAATTTTAGGGTGATAGAGCTGTGCAATGGCTTATTTTTTGCGGGGCAAGACAATGTTTTTATAGATAGCATATTGGGATAGATATGATGTTTTGATAATTGGTTACAGCATTTTTTCTGGTATTGCCACGACCAAACAAAACCTTTAATTTTGGAGTTCTTGAATTTTTTTTGTTTACATTGTTTAGTGATCGGGTTCATTATTTTCATATTTTGCTAGAGACTGTTTTCAAAGTGCTGATACCACTTATATGAATTTTTAACAATTTTTATTATCTTTATTTTTAGTATTTTTAATGGGGCAAAAGGAGGATGATTTGAACTTTTATGTTTTTTAGATTTTTAAAACTGTTTTTTTTTTTTAGTTTTTACTGTTCATAATAATCCCCTTAGGGAATTTGAAGCTATGATTATCCAATTGCTTGTGCTATATACAGCAATGCCACAGCATTGCTGTATATAGTAATATTAACAGTCTCCTTTGAAGCCTCGAGCACGAAAGTCTTCAGCAGATCCCTGGCTGTTATAGCAACCAATCAACAACCCGTTATCAAGACACAGACGTACTGATGCACACTCAGAATGCCCCCCCTCCACCCCCGTGCTGGCGTGTATTAAATCCTGCTGTCACAGAGTTTGACAGCTGGATTTAACAAGTTAACGACTGCATGCAGAGCTCTGCTCCACCTGTGATTGTTAGAGGCAGGTCCTGGCTGTAACACGCAGCCATCACCTGCCAAGTATGGGGTGTGCTCATCTCATGAGTCCACTCCGTACACCCGCTTTCTACTTCTTGTGCCGTACATATTCGGCGGATGTCAAGAAGGGGTTAAATAAAAATAAAAACAAAATTTTCATAACATCTCAAATTATTCAGTATAAAGTTTGAGATCCAGATGAAGAAATCCGTACACTTATACACCTTGGCTGCTATCAATAAGGTTATTAATGGTTGTCTGAAGAATGTCCTGCCAAACAAATCATCAAGATCCGCAGTTGGCAGCTCCTTTTACAATTGCAGACCAATGATGTCCTCTATGTGCTCAATGGGAGGCAAGTTCAGAGGCACTGCAGTCAATGGTAGCATGTTAACGACACTTCGGCTGCTCACAATAACACGTGCAATATGTAGCCTGATGATGTTGGGACAATTTGTAGAAATGATTGTACCATTTCACCATGACTTTTTCTTCTTGGTGTTGAAATTTTAAAGGGAACCAACCAGCAGGATTTTCATATATAAAGTAAAGCCAGTGCTATACTGGCACTAGGATGCCGAATGTAACCATACCTTTTGTTCAGAGATTGCATGCTTTATTTCAGAAGTAAGTGCAAGTAAAGGTCCAGCAATGCACTTGTGACGCTCCTAGACTATCAGGTCGTCATAGGGTACTGCATGACCTTTCTCTTTAGTGCAGTATTCAAATCCCTCATGGTTCTGGGTCCCCATCTTACAGTGCTGCCTCCAACAGCAAATCAAATCCTAGAGACACCCTGCACCACAACCACCAGACACACCAGTGGGTGTCTTGAGTGGAATAGGGTCGCCCACCTAGGGGTCTGAGAGGGAAGGTGATGAGTGTCAGTTGAGTTGAGAGTGGAGTGAAGTGGAGGAGGTTGGGAGTAGTGTCTCCCAGGAGAAGCTACCTAGGTTGCAGACAGTGGTCTGGACCTAGAGGAGTCGGACCCCTGGTCGCAGGGGATTGAGGCAAGGTGCCTGGACCTGTTAAAGAGAACAATCAGCAGCCTGGTCCTATCACCGGTCCGGGACCGAAGGCACGACAGGGTAAACGGACCCTAAGTCGAGGAGAAGCTTCAGGCAACCCAGCAATTAACCTGCGGAGAGCGGAGCCTTTATGGTCTGTTCCCACTAGCTCCAGAATCGGGGCACTAGCGCAACGAGGGGGATAGGGCCTTCCATACAAGCAGCCCACTGAAATCCCAAGCGTGAGCTCTGAGAGCAGCCTCCCACACTTAGCCACAGTGGGGACTGGGGCCCAGCAAGTTCCAGACTACTGGGCCACTATGGTGAATTTAAACTTTGTGCCAGGAGGCAGGTCACGGATCACCAGCCAGCACTGCAGGGGACGGGACCCGGATGAGCTCCTCTTGAGAGGCAGCGGCACCCAGAGACTTGGTTTACCCGGTTGTCAGCATCTGCTTATTGGCTGAGTGAGTACCTGAGTGATTTCCCCTTCACGGCACCCAGTAGCACCATTCAGAGTCCCGGGGCCTACCCCTACCCATGGAAGGTAAGGACACCTTACTGCCCCACTCCATCACCCCGGGTACTCCCAACGGCAACGGCGGTACTCCCAGTTACCGCACACCACGGGTGGCGTCACAAACTATAATTCCCCTGTAAAAAGCCCCTTTTAATTTAGAGTGTGGCCCCTAAGCCCCCGGGTCCGGAGACCCTCGAGCCACGAATGGACACTACCCCCGGATCCGAGCGGTTTGATCCGCTGCTGGGGCGGCGCACACTACTATTTGATTGACAGGTGCAACAGGGGTGGGAATATGTGGGTCGGCTTTAGTTATCTATTTGTGCCCCTGTCTGTCTTCCTCCACTGGAATTAATGTGTATGATGGTGACAGGGGGAGGAAGGCAAAAACAGCAGGCAGCCAGGGGCAAGAATAGATAGCAAGACCCGAGCCACATATTCCCACCCCTGTTGCATGATTCAGCATCCTAGCATAGGATAGCATAAGGTTGGAGCTGTGAAACAGATTTCAGTAATTAGTAACTTATTGGGCTGTGTGTTGTTGTTTCCATATGTGCCGCCCCTGTGCCAGCAGCCGAGCTGCTCGGATCCGGATCCGCGGTGGCTCGAGGGTCTCTGGACCCGGGGGTCGTGGGGCCACTCAAATGAAGGGGGTATTTACAGGGGGATGTAGTAGAGTTCGTGATGCCTCCCGTGGTATGTGGTAATTAGGAGTACCACTGCTACACTGCTACAGTAGGGATGATGAAATGGGGCAGCCAGGTGTCGTGACCCTCCATGAGTAGGGGGGATACCCCGGGGCTCGGTGATGGTGGGGGAGTTCTGTTGGATGCAAAGGGGTTACTTGCGTACTCACTCAGTCCATTAAGCTGACACCGACAACTGGATAAACCAAAGTTCTGGATACCGCTGCTGCTGAGAGGAGCTAGTTCGAGCCCCGTCCCCAATGGTGCTGCCTGGTAATCCGTAACCTGCCTCCTGGCACTAAGTTTACTTCTCTGTTGGTCCCAGTAGTGTGAAACCTGCCGGGTCCCACTCCCCACTATGGCTAAGTGTGGGAGCTTGCTCTCAGGGTTCACGCTTGGGATTTTCTGGACCGTTTTCAGTGGAAAATCCTATCCCCCTCGTTGCGCTAGTACCCCGATTTTGAAGCGGGTGGAGAGCGGATCTTGAAGGCTCCGTTCTCGTCAGGTAAATTGTCGGGTTCCCTGAAGCTACTCCCCGACCTAGGGTCCACGTACCCCGTCGTGCCTTGGTCCCAGCCCGGTGAAGGTGCAAGGCCGCCAGCTGTCCTCCTCGACAGATCCGTGCCCCATGCCCCGATCCCCTGCGACCGGGGGTCCAGCTTCTCTAGGCCCAGACCACCATCTACCACCTAGATAGCTTACTAGGAGCCCTGCTCCTGACCTCCTCTCTCTTTCACTTCCAAAACACAACTCTCTACTTCTGACACTCCTAATCTCCCTTTTCCAACCCCCCCGGTGGGCGACTCTATTCCACTCAAGCCGTCAACTGGTGTGTCTGGTGGGTGTGGTGAAGAGTGTACCTAGGATTTGATTAGCTGATGTAGGCAACACCATATAGTTAGGGACCAATAACCAAGAAGGAGGTGGATACTGCACGGAGGGCAGATTGTGCAATACCTTGTGACGACCTGATAGTCCAGGGGCGTCACACATACAATCAGAGTTTTATCACCAGCGCTGGGGTCCTGGGTTCAAATCCCACCAAGGACACCATCTGCAAGGAGTTTGTATGTTCTCCCCGTGTTTGCGTGGGTTTCCTCCGGGTTCTCCGGTTTCCTCCCACACTCAAAAAAAACCCAAACATACTGATAGGGACTTTAGATTGTGATCCCCAATGGGGACAGTGTTGCCATTGTATGTAAAGTGCTGTTGAATTAATAGCGCTATATTAATGAATAAATATTATATATTATATTATCAGTGCCTGGACAAAATGCATGGTATATGAGCTGTTGTTGGACCACGTCCCTTCCTGCGATAAGAAGTTCACTGTCGATAAGTATTGTACACAGAAAGATGGTGTGGGCAGGTTTAACTTTCTGAGCTCTGCTACATCTAGAAACTTTGTCACAACTGCTGCACCCAGTACACTAAGAGTTACACCACTGAAATCAGGGTCTCTTTTCCATCTGAATGCTGCAGTCAGATGAGGTTGCAGAAACCAGCTGACAGATTCCCATTAAGCAATAGACATACCCTTGGTTTAAAGAGTTCCTCTGACATTTTACTTGCTTCTTCTACAGGGATTGCTCCATGTTCCTTTGCTTCCTTAAATAGCTCATTTACGATCTTACTGGGAGAATGAAATCTAGAATAACTAATAAAGAAAAAAAAACACAATGTTATCATTCAATTGATCTATATTATAACATATTTAAAAATATATAACTGTAATATGATATATAATCCTAACTGTACAGGGACATGGTCTGATGATACCACATCTCCTGGGCAGGGGAGAAAGTTAAAAAAAAAGTATAAAAGCATTACACCACGAGATCGCAAATAATTATTTCTTTGAAATAAAACATTTTTTAAAAACAAATAGGGCAATGTTTTACCTCACAAAAAGAATCAGTTGTGATCCCGTGCTGTAATGTCTGTATACTTTTTTACATCCTCCCCGGCACATGACCTCTGGTATGATCAGATCATGTCCCTGTACCGTCAGACACCTCCATTACACAGTACAGAGCAGGAGCACATAGATAAGATTATCGCAGCACAGGAACATTTTTATTAAAAACATCCAATTGTGGAAATTATTATTATTCCAAGATCTATTGATTAAAATTAACTTTGTTAGTGGGAAAAATTCTTTGAGTCAGTGCATTGAATCTGTTTGGGTAAGGTGCCACCTACTGGCATTGTAAAGAAACAAACATCCACCCTAACAATGTCTACAATTTCAGTAAAGTTTCAAAAGAAATTTTAAAAAGGGTTTTCCCACAATTGACAGAATGATAAATCTCTTGATTTACTTGACTCCGCCACTCAAAGTCCATGTGACTGACGGAGACGGTCATGTAAAGAGCTTGGTGGTTTCAGTCAGCACTGCAGACAATGACTGGCGCAGCTGAACCTTTGCTCGACCGTCACCTTCCTGTCTCCTCGCCTCGTTACGGTCATACAGTGATGAGCAATGCAGATTTCAGATCGCGGCTCTCCTAACACGTCTGTTATAGTAAATTCTTGCATTACCTGTGATATAATTTTCATAGAGCTCTGCGTTATTCTACCTTTTTATTTGGAATATTTCTGCACAACTCGGTGTTACCATCCCCCCATACTAAAGAAGTATGTCACTGCACAGTTACCACTGGCAGGCGGACTATGTCGGAGTATGATAGGACACAACCCCCGAACTGGTAAATGTTGCCAATTTCTTTATACAATTCCAGGAGGAATAACAGAGGAACGTCCCCACACAGTTATAAGAAAAGATGTTCCAGAATTGATATTTTGATGGTAGATGCAAGTAGACACTAAGCAGGCAGGTCAGAAGGGCCGGCATGTCCTCTTTACATGCACATATGCAAATCATTTCTTCATTGCCCCTACCATTCAAGAGAATCCTCCTGGCTATTCTCCAAGGACACATGTCTGTCAGATTCTGACTGTTGCTCTCCGTATCCATCCTCACATAAACGTTCCAATGCCAGCTACACAAAAGACAGAAGAATCAAAACAGCAAGGGCCAAACACAGCACGAACCCCGATTGTCACCCAAACAATGAATATGAGCATTCAGAAGATGCCAAAGAAGGCCAGTCTGTATCTCCTGTAGATCAGCATGGAAGGCTGAGAACACCGGCAATGTGTCAGCCATCACACCTCTCAGGTACGTTTAGCTGAATCCATGGAGCCCAGAACGTTTCCAGATCCCATAGGTAGCATTAACAATTTCTAACGCTGGAAATACCGGAAAACAAGGGGTTAGGCTGCTTTCACACTATGTTTTTTTAGCATGCGTCATGAACGTTTTTTTCCTGCAAAAGCAGATCCTGTTTTTGCAAAGAAAAACGCATGTGTTATTTTACAGGATCCTGCCACTTGACGTTTATGGGCGGGCATTGGAGTCATGTGATCGGGAGTGAGGGGAACTGAACGTGACAGACTGGAAATTCAGACCCAGCTGGGGGCAAAAGAGAGAGGGAGAGAGAAGAGAGAGGGAGAGAGAGAGGAGAGAGAGAGGAGAGAAGGGAGAGGAGAAGAGAGGGAGAGAGAGAGGAGAGAAGGAGAGAGGAGAAGAGAGAGGGAGAGAGAGAGGAGAGGAGGAGAGAGGAGAAGAGAGAGGGAGAGAGAGAGGAGAGGAGGAGAGAGGAAAAGAGAGAGGGAGAGAGAGAGGGAGAGAGAGAGGAGGAGAAGAGAGAAAGAGAGAGGGAGAGAGAGAGGAGAGGAGGAGAGAGGAAAAGAGAGAGGGAGAGAGAGAGGGAGAGAGAGAGGAGGAGAAGAGAGAAAGAGAGAGGGAGAGAGAGAGGAGAGGAGGAGAGAGGAGAAGAGAGAGGAAGAGAGGGAGAGAGAAAGGAGAGGAGGAGAGAGGAAAAGAGAGAGGGAGAGAGAAGAGAGAGGGAGAGAGAGAGGAGAGAGAGAGGAGAGAAGGGAGAGGAGAAGAGAGAGGGAGGGAGAGAGAGAGAGGAGAGGAGAGAGGAGAAGAGAGGAGAGAAGGAGAGAGGAGAAGAGAGAGGGAGAGAGAGAGGAGAGGAGGAGAGAGGAGAAGAGAGAGGGAGAGAGAGAGGGAGAGAGAGAGAGGAGGAGAAGAGAGAGGAAGAGAGAGGGAGAGAGAGAGGAGAGGAGGAGAGAGGAGAAGAGAGAGGGAGAGAGAGAGGAGAGAGAGAGGAGAGGAGGAGAGAGGAAAAGAGAGAGGGAGAGAGAGGAGGAGAAGAGAGAGGAAGAGAGAGGGAGAGAGAGAGAGGAGAGGAGGAGAGAGGAGAAGAGAGAGGGAGAGAGAGAGGAGAGAGAGAGGAGAGGAGGAGAGAGGAAAAGAGAGAGGGAGAGAGAGGAGGAGAAGAGAGAGGAAGAGAGAGAGAGAGAGAGAGAGAGAGAGAGGAGAGAAGGAGAGAGGAGAAGAGAGAGGGAGAGAGAGAGGAGAGAGAGAGGAGAGGAGGAGAGAGGAAAAGAGAGAGGGAGAGAGAGAGGGAGAGAGAGAGGAGGAGAAGAGAGAGGAAGAGAGAGGGAGAGAGAGAGAGGAGAGGAGGAGAGAGGAGAAAAGAGAGGGCGAGAAAGGGGGAGAGAGGGGGAGAGTGGGGGAACGAGAGAGGGAGAGAGATGAGAGAGGAGAGACTGTGATCACGCCAGGCTGGTTTCTGGCCAAGCAGGATCCTGTCTATCAGCATGTCAGCGTTCACATGCGTTTGCATGCTGTTTAGTCAGGATCCAGCAATTTGCAGTATTTGGACGCAGCTCAAAAACGCTACAAGCAGCGTTTTTAAAAAAGTTAAAAAACTGCAAGTCGCTGGATCCTCACTATAACGCACACAAACGCAGGTGAACGCATGTTGACGCGAGTCCATTGCAAATGCATTGAAATGAAAACGCATTTGCACTGGATCCGTTTTTGTGTTAAAAAACGTTCAGGACGCATGTTAAAAAAACGTAGTATGAAAGCAGCCTAAATTACACATTCGCTTACAGCTAAATGGGAGAAGTTGTAAACCGCCCAGGCCAAAAACTAATACTCTAGCAGGATGCAGCTAAACCCCCACTAAGTGGAGACATCACAGGTGCAGGAGAAGCAAATCACACACACACTTCCAAAACAGAGAGGAGGCAATTGCTAGATGATAAAACTGCACATTGATGGCTTGCATAGAGCGCTGTTCACACATGCAGATGCACAAACACAATCCCGCAGCCTATTAGGTGACGCCCATACTATTAGATCAGTCAGGCTGCCAAGCCGTACTCCATCTGTGCACCATGCAGGGACAGGACTCTAATATTCTCTAATAATATTTGTATTGTGGCCATAATACCAAATAAAACCTCATATTTTTTGTACAGGATGCAGCCAGGTCCCTTTCTGTTAGGCTTTGCATATTAGCGTTCCTCTCCCTGTATGGTGCACAGATGGAGTACGGCTTGGCAGCCCACCTGATCTAATAATATGGGCGTCACCTAATGGGCTGCGGGCTTGTGTTTGTGAATCTGAATGTGTGAACAGTGCTCTATGCAAGCCATCAGTGTGCAGTTTTATCATCCAGCAATCGCCCCCTCCATGTTTTGGAAGTGTGTGTGATTTGCTCCTCCTGTACCTGTGATGCCTCCACTTAGTGGGGGCTTATTAGCTGCATCCTGCTAGAGTATTAGTTTTTGGCCTGGGCAATTTACAACTTCTGCCCATCTTTGCTGTAAGTAAATGCTTAATTTTTGGAGGATATTCATTCCTCTTTATGTTGTTATTTTGTAATTACACATTCAGTCCAAATTTAAAAAACAGGTACAGCAAAAAACATTGTTTATCATGTGACAATGGCAGCCATCAATGGATGGCATATTTAAAGGGAACGAGTCAACTTTCCCAATTGCCCAAACCGCTTCAATGTCTTTACTGTTCGAACCCCTTATGAACTTCCCAACAAGCCTCTTTTTGTAGTTTATGGCTTTTGAGTCTCCATGAAATCAATTTTATAACTGAGCTTGAGATATGCTAATGAGTGGGTGACTAATCGTTGGGCCTGTTTTTCCTTGACTAATCATGTTATCCGGGCCATAGAGGTGTGAGTGACATGAATTGCAAGAGTGGCGTCACCTCTCTACAAATCTCTGCCTCCCTAGAATTTCTCAGTGAATCTACCAAGGCTTCATCAGTGCTGTGTATGCCCAGGGAGGCTCCAGGGACTCAGCAGGGACTCAGCTCTGTTACCTTCGGCTCCTTGCAGTTGGTTGAGTCCCTGGGCATCCACAGTGCATTAGTGAAGCCGGAGAGACTCACTGAGAAATTCCAGGGCAGCAGAGATTCCAAAGAGCCAGGGGAGACGTTTGGGACCACCAGAACTCTTCCTAGACCTGGCCATACAGCCAAACTGTGCAATCATGGGGGAAGAGCAGTGGTGAGAGAGGTAAAGAAGAACTCCAAGATCACTGTGGCTGAGCTCCAGAGATGCAGTACAGAGATGGGAGAAAGTTCCACAAAGTCAACTATTCCTGCAGCCCTGCACCAGTCTGGCATTTATGGCAGAGTGTCCAGACGGAAGACTCTCCTCAGTGCAAGACATATGGGAGCCCACATAGAGTTTTCAAAAAAAAACACATGAAGGACTCCCAGACTATGAGAAATAAGATCCTCTGGTCTCATGAGACGAAGATAGAACTTTTTGATAATAATTCTAAGTGGTATTTGTGGAGAAAACCAGGCACTGCTCATCACCAGCCCAATACAATCCTAACTGTGAAACATGGTGGTGGCTCCATCATGCTATGGGGGGGGGGGTTCAGCTGCAGGGACAGGATAACTGGTTGCAATTGAAGGAAAGATGAATGCGGCCAAATACGGAGATATCCTGGAAGAAAATCTCTTCCAGAGTGCTATGGTCCAGACTTCAAAGTGGAGGGGAAGGAGGGGTTAAACCCGCGCAATCCGTCAAAGAATGTAGAAGAGATGTTGATAAGTTAATCAATCTTTTATTCCATTGGTCTACGCGTTTCAAGGTATAGAACCTCTTCTTCAGGACCAGAATATCAACAATGCATGTACAGAGAGATGTAGCCCTTATATACATATGGTATCTAAACAGAACCGCCTCCTAACACTTTCAAAAAAATCGGCGGGTGAAGAAAAAAACATCTGCATGCATGATACAGCGTTTTTACAATACTCTGTAAAATGTTCATATAATGGTCACAGTATTAAATTGCATTAAAACTGAATAATAAATATTCAGAAAATTAAAAGGGGAAAAAATGGGGAAGGGGAGGAGATTTATGAAGATAAAAAAGGGGAAAGAATGAATCAGTGTCTCCTCTTAAGCGGCTAGAACCCCACGGAGGATAAGTATATCTGTAAAAGGGGCATAAGACCATCAGTGGTTGACACCACCAGGGATTTCTCAATCTATGTATATATAAATAAATCAATAAATAAATAAATAATGCAATCCTAAAAAGTTAAGAATATATAAAAATATAAAAGTATGGAAATTCATTTTTAGTCCCTATGTGTAAAAGATTTTTTTATATATAAAATTATAAAAATACTGTGTAAAAGGACATATTGGGTAAACCGGGAATAAAAATAATAAAGATATGGTTTTGTCCTAAAAATTGTGTATTGTAATTTTTATTTTCTTTAATAAAGTTAAAAACATCTTATTAAAATGAATGGAGGTAATTATAAGTTAATACTCGTTCACAGAAAAAATAAAGGTAAGGAATTCAGAGTTGTTCTAGTGCATAAGCATGGGAAAATTATGTGAGCGCATGCACTGGATCTCAGCCATGAAACCACATAGAGCAGTGGTAAGGAGAGGTTACCCGAGTTGAGAGCATGGGAAAAAAAGAGAAAGCGCATGCGCTGCAAGGTAACCAAAGTTCAAGGTATTTAGCAGGGAAAAACGAGCAATGATGGGGAAAAACACACATCGTATTGGGGATGAGCATACAAAGTGAAAATGACAAGATTTGGGACCAATAATTGAAAATACATGAGGAAAGGGGGAGTAAGTATGGTATATAGAAGAAAAACACATGTTTTATTAAAAACTATATATGTATGTTGAAAATAGGATGATCATCCAATCTGGGAAATAAAAATCAATAAAAGAGATCTGTTAATTCATTTAGTCCTATCGGTTTTAATGTATTGAGTCTATAGATCCAGAAGGTCTCTTTTTTACTTTTTTATTAACCGTGTGCTTATCTGGTAAAACCCTATTAGCACTTCTCTTTTCTAGCTTTATTATTAGAGTGCTCTGGACCTCAGACTTGGCTGAAGGTTCACCTTCCAACAAGACAATGAACCTAAGCACACAGCTAAAATAACAAAGGAATGGCTTCAGAACAACTCTGTGACCATTCTTTACTGGCCCAGCCAGAGCCCTGACCTAAACCCTATTGAGTATCTCTGCAGAGACCTGAAAATGGCTGTCCACCAACATTCACCATCCAACGTGACGGAACTGGAGAGGATCTGCAAGGAAGAATGGCAGAAGATCCCCAAATCCAGGTGTGAAAAACTTGTTGTATCATTCCCAAGAAGACTCATGGCTGTACTAGCTCAAAAGGGTGCATCTACTCAATACTGAGCAGAGGGTCTGAATACTTATGAGCATGTGATATTTCAGTTTTTCTTGTTTAATAAATTTGCAAACATTTCTACATTTCTGGGATTTTTTTCTGTCAAAATGGGGAGCAGAGTGTACATTAATGAGAAAAAAATGAGCTTTTTTGAATTTACCAAATGGCTGCAATGAAACAGAGTAAAACATTTAAAGGGGTCTGAATACTTTCTGTACCCACTGTACATGGGGCAGTTTTGGGTGCCTGGGAAGCTGACAGATTCTCCTTAAGGTAGCAAGTGAACAGTCAGTTCAGTTCTTTGACAAGAGTTAATTGTGATGGGTAGAAGACCTGGGTCAGTGCATCTCCAAAAAGTCAGATCTCTGGTGGTGTCTAACAAAAATAGTCGAAGGAAGGACAATCGGAAAACCAACAATTGGCTCATTAATTTATGTTGGGAGTGAATACTAGGCCATCTGATCTAAAGGTGGCTTTACACGCTACGAGATCACTAAAGCGATCTCGTTGGGGTCACAGATTTTGTGACGCACATCCGGCCGCTTTAGCGATGTCGTTGTGTGTCACACCTATGAGCGATTTTAAATCATCGCAAAAACGTTCAAAATCGCTCATCAGTGACATGCCCCCCTATTCTCGAATATTGTTGCTGCTGCAGTAGCGATGTTTGTCGTTCCTGCGGCAGCACACATCGCTATGTGTGACGCCGCTGGAACGACAAACATCTCCTTACCTGCGTCCACCGGAAAAGGAGGAAGGAAGGAAGTGGGTGGCATGTTCCGGCTGCTCATCTCCTCCCCTCCTTTTCTATTGGGCGGCGGTTCAGTGACGCTGCTGTGACGCTAAACGGAGAAAGGAGGCGGTTCGCCGGTACCAGCGACGTCGCAGAGCAGGTATGTGTGTGTGACGCTACCGTAGCGATAATGTTCACTGCAGCAGCGATCACCACATATCGGTACAACGACGGGGGCGGGTACTATCGCGTTCGACAACGCTAGCAATTGCTAGCGATGTCGCAGCGTGCAAAGCAGCCTTAAGTCCACAGAAGAACGAGTGCAGCATATACTGTATTCACACAAAAAAAGTTAATAATGGCTATGATAGAAAGGTGTAAGGACATGTAGTGAATCAGATCCTACTACACATGGTGCTGAGCAGCTGCAGACAGATCAGATAGCCTATGCTCCACTGCCAAAGGAGCCCACAATTAGAACATTAGCATCAGAACTGGACCACAGAACAATTAAAGTTTTCCCGTGTTAAATGAATCACTTCTACTTTTCGCCATGTGGACACCAGGGTGAGTGTGCAATGTTACCTGGGTAGTAATGCCATGAGGATTCACTAAGGGAGGTTGGCACCAGAGGCAATGTGATGCTCTGGCTCTAGTTATGCTTGATAACCTCCTGGTACACTGACATTAATGTGAGAAGATACTTTAACATATACCACCTACCATTGAAGCCCCAATTAACAACTTACAGGACTTGCAGACCAGTCCTTGGTTAGAAGAATCAGTGGCTGTATGTGCTCAGGGCCTGGTTATTCATCCATATGAGCATCCTTGTCCTCCAGATCTGGATTTATAGAGGTCGTCTGTCTAGACTAAAATGGAAACTAATGTGCAATTTGGATGCAATGGGGTTTTTTTTCACACTTAGCGCTGTGGTTTTCTTACATTTCTGCCATGGTGCAAGGTTCAGTAGTCCTCTCCAAATACAGACTGTCAGGGTATGTTGGGGGGTGTTGCCGTGCAGTTCCCTGCTGTACGAAATATTGACATGTTCCGCAGGACACAACACAGACTGGGGGTATTACATAATAAATGCCAACCTGGGACAATATTCACACTACTTGATGGTCATTATATGACTAATTCTCCAACCACACAGTGATTGCACTACACATTTGGTGTATATGCCCAAAAATGCTCCTGGTGAGTAATGCAAAAGTGTCGGTAGTAGTTTATATACTCGATCGTTGTCAAATTATTGGCCAGAATGTGGCAGATTTCTTTTTGGGTTTTTTTTTTTTAGACTGTTTTTTGACTAATGTTTCAATACAAAGGCATCCTCTTGAATGGCATATATTGTTTTCAATGGGATTTAATAGTCAATGAACACTAAATGTTGACACCTGCTTAGATCGCCATCTTGTGGAATTTTGCAAAACTGCTTCACTAATCACTAACCTTACATACTAGTATTTGCATCCAGTTGATATAACAGCTGTCCTCTACCAAAGGCCAGGGCCTCCACTAGGAATTTCAGGGCCCCATACTGTCAAAATTTTGGGCCCCCCTTGAGACTCCGCCCAGGCTTCACCCCTCAAATCTTCCAGTCTCACCACCCTTCTTGGAAAAACGTGTGTGTGTGTGTGTGTGTGTGTGTGTGTGTGTGTATATATGTATATATACAGTCAGGGCCAGAAATATTTGGACAGTGACACAAGTTTTGTTATTTTAGCTGTTTACAAAAACATGTTCAGAAATACAATTATATATATAATATGGGCTGAAAGTGCACACTCCCAGCTACAATGAGAGTTTTCACATCCAAATCGGAGAAAGGGTTTAGGAATCCTAGCTCTGTAATGCATAGCCTCCTCTTTTTCAAGGGACCAAAAGTAATTGGACAAGGGACTCTAAGGGCTACAAATAACTCTGAAGGCGTCTCCCTCGCTAACCTGTAATCAATGAAGTAGTTAAAAGGTCTGGGGTTGATTACAGGTGTGTGGTTTTGCATTTGGAAGCTGTTGCTGTGACCAGACAACATGCGGTCTAAGGAACTCTCAATTGAGGTGAAGCAGAACATCCTGAGGCTGAAAAAAAAGAAAAAATCCATCAGAGAGATAGCAGACATGCTTGGAGTAGCAAAATCAACAGTCGGGTACATTCTGAGAAAAAAGGAATTGACTGGTGAGCTTGGGAACTCAAAAAGGCCTGGGCGTCCACGGATGAAAACAGTGGTGGATGATCGCCGCATACTTTCTTTGGTGAAGAAGAACCCGTTCACAACATCAACTGAAGTTCAGAACACTCTCAGTGAAGTAGGTGTATCTGTCTCTAAGTCAACAGTAAAGAGAAGACTCAATGAAAGTAAATACAAAGGGTTCACATCTAGATGCAAACCATTCATCAATTCCAAAAATAGACAGGCCAGAGTTCAATTTGCTGAAAAACACCTCATGAAGCCAGCTCAGTTCTGGAAAAGTATTCTATGGACAGATGAGACAAAGATCAACCTGTACCAGAATGATGGGAAGAAAAAAGTTTGGAGAAGAAAGGGAACGGCACATGATCCAAGGCACACCACATCCTCTGTAAAACATGGTGGAGGCAACGTGATGGCATGGGCATGCATGGCTTTCAATGGCACTGGGTCACTTGTGTTTATTGATGACATAACAGCAGACAAGAGTAGCCGGATGAATTCTGAAGTGTACCGGGATATACTTTCAGCCCAGATTCAGCCAAATGCCGCAAAGTTGATCGGACGGCGCTTCATAGTACAGATAGACAATGACCCCAAGCATACAGCTAAAGCTACCCAGGAGTTCATGAGTGTAAAAAAGTGGAACATTCTGCAATGGCCAAGTCAATCACCAGATCTTAACCCAATTGAGCATGCATTTCACTTGCTCAAATCCAAACTTAAGACGGAAAGACCCACAAACAAGCAAGACCTGAAGGCTGCGGCTGTAAAGGCCTGGCAAAGCATTAAGAAGGAGGAAACCCAGCGTTTGGTGATGTCCATGGGTTCCAGACTTAAGGCAGTGATTGCCTCCAAAGGATTCGCAACAAAATATTGAAAATAAAAATATTTTGTTTGGGTTTGGTTTATTTGTCCAATTACTTTTGACCTCCTAAAATGTGGAGTGTTTGTAAAGAAATGTGTACAATTCCTACAATTTCTATCAGATATTTTTGTTCAAACCTTCAAATTAAACGTTACAATCTGCACTTGAATTCTGTTGTAGAGGTTTCATTTCAAATCCAATGTGGTGGCATGCAGAGCCCAACTCGCGAAAATTGTGTCACTGTCCAAATATTTCTGGACCTAACTGTATATACACGCACACACGCACACACACGCATTCATGGTCTAAAGTGTTAGCACCCTTACAGTTGTTTCATAAAATGAAGTATATCCCTCAAAAAATTAATAATATACCCCCTACACGACCCTCTCCTTAATAGACCCTCTCCTTAATATACCCTCTACAACAACCGTCTTCATGATATCTCTCTCTGCCCCATGTATAATATTCCCACACATACACTGCCCCTCTGTATAATGTACCCCCACACAATGCCCCTGTGTATAATATCCCCACACACTGCCCCTGTGTATATTATCCCCACACACACACTGCTCCTCTCTATAAAATGCCCCACACACTGCTCGTCTGTATACTATCCTCCCACACACCCTGCCCCTCTGTATATTTCCCTACACACTGATCCTCTGTATATTATCACACACACACACACACACACACACACACACACACAAACTGGCGTTTGTATAATATCCCCTGAAACACACTGCTCCTCTGTATAATATCCCACCACACGCACACACTACTCCTCTGTATAATATCCCCCCACACGCAATGCTTATCTGTATAATATCCCCCCAGACACTGGCCCTTTGTATAATATCTCCCCACACACATTGCCTTTCTGTATAATATCCCTCAACATGCTGTTCCTCTGTATACTATCCCCCCACAGAAGCTGCCCCTCTTTATATATATCCTCCCACATACACTGCCCCTCTGTATATCGCCCCACAACCACTCTCTATACTATCCCCCCACACACACTGCCCTCTGTATAATATCCTCCTGGTATATATATCCTCCTCCTGGTTTATATGTCCCCTCTCTGGTATACATGTCCCCCTTCCTGGTATACATGTCCCCCTTCTTGTATATATGTCCCCCTACTGGGATCATCCTGCTATATATGTCCCCTTCCTAGCATATATGTCCTCCTCCTAGTATACACTGTATGTCCCCATCTTGGGCCTCTCCTGGTATATATGTCCCCATTCTTGTTTATTTGTCCTCATCCTGGTAAATATATGTCCCATCCTGGGCCCCTCCTGGCATGTATATCCCCCTCCTGGGCACATTCTGGTATATATGTCCCCATCCTGGTTTTTGTCCCCTTCCTGGTATATACGGTATGTCCTTCTCCTCATATATATGTCCACTTCCTGGGCTCCTCCTGGTATATATGTTCCCTCTCCTGGGCACATTCTAGTAGATAAGTCCCCATCCTGGTTTTTGTCCCCTTCCTGGTATATACAGTACGTCCTTCTCTTGGTATATATGTCCCCTTTCTGGGCTCCACCTGGTATGTATATTCCTCTCCTGGGCACATTCTGGTATATATGTCCCCATCCTGGTTTTTTTCCCCTTCCTAGTATATATATCCTCCTTCTCGTATATTTGTGCCGCAAAAAGGAAAAAAATTTACTCACCCTGCCCGACTGCCACATAGTGCAGTGTCCTCTCTGAGCCGCAAAGGATTTCAGCTGGATATACGCTCTCCAATGCACATCTAGCTGAAGCAAGACCAGAGTTGTTTCAGCCCTACCACCCCCGGCGATCTTCAGCTCACTGAGTGCCTACCGGCTTTTCCTGCTTGCTGCCACATCTTCGCCACCTCCACGTTCTGTGTTACCTGCAGCAGTGTGCTGACCTCATCACTCTACTGGGCCGCTAAATGATGCTCTGCCTCCCTGCTCTGCTCCACTGACCCTCCTGCCTCCAGCACACATGGCTGATTTCCATGCGATGCCCATGAAGCGCTTTGCCTGCAATTCAGCGATGTGTTGTAGCCGAAGCAACACCACTGGGCCCCTCTGCTATGGATGCGACTGGGGTCCAGTGAAGAGTGAGGCCTGGGGCTTCATACAGTTAACTAATTACCACTGGTCCCATACTCCAGTCATGGTTGTAATGCCCTGACGGCAGCAGCCCTGACAAAGATTCAACTATAATGGTTGCGGGGGTCAAAGTCGCACCCGGACACTAGAGCCTAGGTAAACCCAAAATGTCCCTTTGGCCCATGTAAGAAGACCAATACTATTAAATGATAATTGGACCTTGAGATTTTGCACAAGGGCCCACAAGCTTCCAATCATACCACTGTCCACTAGCTTTATAGATAGCTTCATACAGAGAATAAGGACTCAGGTGAGCGTAATATATGCCTGTTTGCTGTCCATATGTAAAACGAACAGCAGCAAATATTATATATATATATATATATATATATATATACACACAGTCATATGAAAAAGAAAAAGTTTGGGCACCCCTATTAATGTTAACCTTTTTTCTTTATAACAATTTGGGGTTTTGCAACAGCTATTTCAGGTTCATATATCTAATAACTGATGGACTGAGTAATATTTCTGGATTGAAATGAGGTTTATTGTACTAACAGAAAATGTGCAATCCACATTAAAACAAAATTTGACTGGTGCAAAAGTATGGAACCGCAACATAAAAGTGACATTAATATTTTGTAGATCCTCCTTTTGCAAAAATAACAGCCTCTAGTCGCTTCATGTAGCTTTTAATGAGTTCCTGGATCCTGGATGAAGGTATATTTGACCATTCCTGTTTACAAAACAATTCCAGTTCAGTTAATTTTGATGGTCGCCGAGCATGGACAGCACGCTTCAAATCATCCCACAGATGTTCAATGATATTCAGGTCTGGGGACTGGGATGGCCATTCCAGAACATTGTAATTGTTCCTCTGCATGAATGCCTGAGTAGATTTGGAGCAGTGTTTTGGATCATTGTCTTGCTGAAATATCCATCCCCTGCGTAACTTCAACTTCGTCACTGATTCTTGCACATTATTGTAAAGAATCTGCTGATACTGAGTTGTATCCATGCGACCCTCAACTTTAACAAGATTCCCGGTGCCGGCATTGGCCACACAGCCCCAAAGCATGATGGAACCTCCACCAAATTTTACTGTGGGTAGCAAGTGCTTTTCTTGGAATGCCGTGTTTTTTGCCTCCATGCATAACGCCTTTTTGTATGACCAAACAACTCAATCTTTGCTTCATCAGTCCACAGGACCTTTCTCCAAAATGTAACTGGCTTGTCCAAATGTGCTTTTGCATACCTCAGGCGACTCTATTTGTGGCGTGCTTGCAGAAACGGGTTCTTTCTCATCACTCTCCCATACATCTTCTCATTGTGCAACGTGCGCTGTATTGTTGACCGATGCACATTGACACCATCTGCAGCAAGATGATACTGCAGGTCTTTGGAGGTGGTCTGTGGATTGTCCTTGACTGTTATTTGTGAACCATTCCATTGTAGATTTTGTTTTATGTTTGGAATCATTGTCTTGTTGGAAGACAAATCTCCGTTCCAGTCTCAGGTCTTTTACAGACTCCAACAGGTTTTCTTCAAGAATGGTCCTGTATTTGGCTCCATCCATCTTCCCATCAATTTTAACCATCTTCCCTTTACCTGCTGAAGCAAAGCAGGCCCAAACCATGATGCTGCCACCACAATGTTTGACAGTGGGGATGGTGTGTTCAGGGTGATGAGCTGTGTTGATTTTACGCCAAACATATCGTTTGGCATTGTGCCCAAAAAGTTTGATTTTGGTTTCATCTGACCAGAGCACCTTCTTCCACGTTTGGTGTGTCTCCCAGGTGGCTTGTGGCAAACTAGAGAAGAACTGGAGGACAAGGAGTAAAGTGCAAATATATTTAATATAGAGCAACTGGCACATAGAGATCGGCAGCAGATCAGGCCATCAAAGTATGATAATAAAATTACAAAGTACAAAATACAAGTTAGTGTAAGGCACAAATAAAAACACTGGCAGGCTGGATCAGAAATTAGTACATGTTAAAATGAACACGGGCACCCTGCATACATGAAAAGAAAGTTTTGACAATTGTTACACATAGGCGGACTTTGCACGTTGCGACATCGCAAGCCGATGCTGCGATGTCGCACGCGATAGTCCCCGCCCCCGTTGCAGGTACGATATCTTGTGATAGCTGGTGTAGCAAAAATTTTCGCTTCGCCAGCTTCACACGCACTCACCTGCCCTGCGACTGTCGCTCTGGCCGGCGACCCGCCTCCTTCCTAAGGGGGCAGGTCGTGCGGCGTCATAGCGACGTCACACGGCAGGCGGCCAATAGCGGCGGAGGGGCGGAGATGAGCAGGATGTAAACATCCCACCCACCTCCTTCCTTCCGCATAGCCGCCGGCGGCAGGTAAGGTGATGTCCCTCGCTCCTGCGGCGTTATACACAGCGATGTGTGCAGCCGCAGGAGCGAGGAACTACATCGTACCTGTCGCTGCAGCATAATTATGAAAAAGTCGGAGCCTACACCGATGATGCGATAACAACGCTTTTGCGCTCGTTAATCGTATCATCTAGCATTTACACACTACGATCTCGAAAGTGACGCTGGATGTGCGTCACTTTCGATGTGACCCCACCGACATCGCATGTGCGATGTTGCAACATGCAAAGCCGCCCATAGACAAGTCATGAAACCAGCACTAGATAAGTACAATAGTAAAATTGTGTGCTCTGAAATGACAGAGAAACACTAGGTATAAACAAGTATATTACAATCCAAATATCACTAGTAAATATTGCTTAACCCTTTCACGACCGGCCGATTTTTCGCTTTCCGTTTTTTTTTTTCGCCATTCTTTTTCTGAGAGACGTAACTTTTTTATTTTTCAGTCAATATGGTCATGTGAGGGCTCATTTTTTGCGGAACGAGCTGTACTTTTAAATGAAACCATCAGTTTTACCATATTATGTACTAGAAAATGGCAAAAAAATTCCAAATGCTGAAAAATTGCAAAAAAAGTGCGATAGCACTATGGTTTTTGAGATATTTTATTCACTGTGTTCACTATATGGTAAAACTGATGTGTGGGTGTGATGCCTCAGGTCAGTGCGAGTTCGTAGACACCAAACATGTATAGGTTTACTTTTATATAAGGGGTTAAAAAAAAATCGGAAGTTTGTCCGAAAAAAGTGGCGCACATTTTACGCCATATTCCGTGACCCGTAGCGTTCTCATTTTTCGGGATCTTAGGCTCAATGACGGCTTATTTTTTGCGTCTCGAGCTGACGTTTTTAACGGTACCATTTTTGCGCAGATGCTACGTTTTGATCGCCTCTTATTGCATTTTGCGCAAAAGTTGTGGCGACAAAAAAACGTCGTTTTGGCGTTTGGAATTTTTTTGCCGCTACGCCGTTTACTGATCAGATTAATTGATTTTATATTTTGATAGATCGGGCGTTTCTGAACGCGGCGATACCAAATGTGTGTATATTTTTTATTTTTTTAACCCTTTAATTTTTAATGGGGCGAATGGGGGGTGATTTGAACTTTTAGGTTTTTTTGTTTTTTTTTAATTTTTTAAAACTTATTTTTTTACTTTTTTTTTTTATTTTACTAGTCCCCCTAGGGGGCTATTGCGATCAGCATTCCGATCGCTCTGCAGTATCTGCTGATCACAGCTGGAAGGCTGTAAACAGCAGATACGCTGTCTTTCTCTTTTGCTGTGCTCCGGGCACAGCGAAAGTGAAACCAATTCATGTGTAGTACAGGAGTCATCACATGACCCTGTACTACCATGGCAACTATCGGGAGTCACGTGATCGCGTCACGTGACTTCCGGTTTCGGCGGTAAGTAAAACTTTACCGCGATTGCGCTTATAATGGCGCTGTCATGTATTGACAGCGCCATTATAAGGGGTTAATCGGCACGAGCAGATAACGATTCTGCTCGTGCCTAGCAGGCACACATCTCAGCTGTGAAAATCAGCTGAGATGTGTGCCGATCGCGGCATGCTGCCGCCGGAGGACCGCGGGCAGTAAGATTATGTCATTTAGGACGTAATTTTACGGCCCGCGGTCGTTAAGGGGTTAATACAGGTGCTGGTAGGAGACAGATTCTACAATAGCAAAGTGACATAGTCAAACAAAGTCAAAGCTGTATCAGAATATACAGATTAGCCACAAAGTGGTACTGAGTGGATGCCAGTGAACAATAGCATAAGTGTACAGACACCAGTAAAGGGCAATAGCCCAGCCAGTTAGGTAAACATACCCATAAAAGTGCACAATACAAGCCTGAAAAGCAGCAGAGAGGACCGCCTGGAGAGAGAGCCCCGACGTATACGTTTCACGATCACAGATGTGGGATCATTTCATCAGGGGGAGGTGGCACTGTAAACAACACGTTTTATGGATATCTTTGAGAAATGGCTTTCTTCTTGCCTGTCTTCCATAAAGGCCAGATTTGTGCAGTGTACGACTGATTGTTGTCCTATGGACAGACTCTCCCACCTCAGCTGTAGATCTCTGCAGTTCATCCAGAGTGATCATGGGCCTCTTGGCTGCATCTCTGATCAGTCTTCTTCTTGTTTGACATGAGATTTTTGAGGGCCAGCCGGGTCTTGGTAGATTTGCAGTGGTATGATATTCCTTCCATTTCAATATGATCACTTGCACAGTGCTTCTTGGGATGCTTAAAGTTTTGGAAATCTTCTTGCAACCAAATCCAGCTTTAAACTTCTCCACAACAGTATCACGGACCTGCCTGTTGTGTTCCTTGGTCTTCATGATGCTATCTGCGCTTTAAACTTAACACTGAGACTATCACGGAGCAGGTGCATTTATACGGAGACTAGATTACACACAGGTGGCTTATAGTTATCATCATCAGTCATTTAGGACAACATTGGATCATTCAGAGATCCTCAATGAACTTCTGGAGTGAGTTTGCTGCACTGAAAGTAAAGGGGCCGAATAATATTGCACACCCCAATTTTCAGTTTTTTGTTTTTCACAAAAATTTAAAATAAGCAATAAACATCATTCACTTTCACAATTATGTCCCACTTG